>NW_026902519.1:0-129835 GCF_030035675.1 Rhineura floridana | reverse complement strand
TAAAAACACTTTAAAACATCATAAAAACAGATTATTTGGAGAATATATGAGTCCTTAAGAGAATATTGCCTCCCAAAATCTGCAAAGGAGAATTTTGATGAGAATATTTTTGGAACAAAATCATTCCAGCTCTACAGATGAGTGTGTGTAGTATGTGTTTTAAGTTGTCTCCTCATTATTTTGTTGTAGGTCAAGGTGGATCCCCGGCAGTTCCGTATTTTACTTTTCAGAGTCGATGGTAAGTCTTAGGATGGGCAGTAGGGATGGTTCCATCAGTTTTTCATGTATCCAATCTTAAATTCAGCTCTCCTCATTTCTGCAGCAATTTGTGATTTAAAAAAATCCTTATGAAAATTCTCCAGAATTTTAGTGCGAATTTATCCTAATAAACACATTTCTGTACTCTGTTTTGACTAACATTTGCAACAACATAAAAATCCCAGCAGAATGGGAGAGAGAGCCAGATGTTTCTCTTTGGCCCTCAGGAATTGAAATGAATGAAGGGAGGAGGGGAGGGAGGGGGTGTGGAGAGGGGAACGATTCACACACCCACCTAAAAGCATTGGAGCAAAGCATCTGCAAGCACTAGAGATCCGGAGTGAAGACATTTGTTCCTTCCCTTTTCATATTATCAGAGGATTGGCTTAGTACAGATATACAGCGGGAAAACTGTGATAGCTTCTGTTTGCCAGTAACGTCATGTGAACCGTGCAAATTAAAAGGGGATGTGAGTAGCACCAGACCCACAGTAAATCCCCGTGTAGATGAGCCCTATGTTTCATTTCGCATATTGTTTCAGAAACTGCAAATTTGATAATTTGGCTTGAAATACGAACTAAATTTAATTTCTCCTCCATCCCTAGTGGGCAGGGGTGATGAATCCATTAAGGTTTTTAAAAATGCCTGCCAACCCCCAATTGAATTGACTGCCACAGCCACCAGCATCAGGGAGGGGTAGATTGCAGCACTCTCTGCTCTGGTGTCCTAGGACGTTGCTGTCTTCTCTGGTCTAGCAATTTCCCTCCCCGCTGAGGAGCAAAAAGCAGGAAGGAGCGCTCCAATCTATTCTCAATGAGGAAGTAATTTTTTGTGGGGAGGGGAGAGAAAATCACAAGAGCAGGCCAGCGGGGGGGGGCAATGGAGGCTGATGCCTTTTGGTACTGATGGGACAGTTAATGGTAGGCAGAGCCAGGGTTCACAGTAGAAGAGCCAACCAGTCACAGTTTTTCTCCCCATCCGCCTTCCTTGCAAATACGCAGGATAGAAGGCTGCAGGCCTGTGCCCACTTACATGGGAGTAAGCCTCACTGAACTCAGTGGGGCTTGCATATACGTAGGGCTACATAGGATTGTTCTGCATGCACACACATAATGAATGAAAGCAGTCTTCTTTAAACAGTTGACAATTCAGTTCAATGTTGTCCCATCATGGTTCCTAAAATTGACCTCTTATATGGATTCACTGAAATACTACATTTTTAAAACAGTCCTTTTAACTTTGTGCATACACTCATTAAATAAAAGGTCAGTGCAAACAAACAGCCCTTCCAAACAGGCCAGTTTTGTTTGCAGCTACCTGGCAACAAGACAGAGGTTGACCCGCATCTCCCCTTTGACCCACACCAGCCAGGGCAGGCAGTGTGTGTGTGGAAAAACTTCCTCTTTGCTCTGCCTGCTCCCGGCTGGTGCAGCAAAGAGGCCCAGATCAGGCTGATTGCAAATAATGTGAAGGCAGCAAGGCTGGCTCTGGATCCAGATGATTCTGTTGTAGCCTAGCTCTGCCTACTCCCAAAATGCCCCATTTCAGGGGTTCCTGCTGATTATCACTGGTGGGGATACCGCTGGTGGTAAAGCCCATCTATCATTTGGGCAAGCACATTGGGGCACTCTTCACTGGCAAGGCTCCCCGTAGAACCAGGCAGGGCTGGATAGAGTGACACCTCTGCCTATACAACACCCCCCTCCACACAATGGATTGGGGGATTGAACTGCTCTGCCCATCAGATGTATTAATATATTCCATTTGGCTTTGGCTCCACCTACTTTTGCACTTCAGCCACACCCACTTTGGCATGTGGTCCTCAGATCAAAAAAAGAAATTTTGAAGAAACCTTTTAAGCAGTTTTTGTTTCAGTCCGAGAGATGTCCAAGAACCTCAAGTCTTCCCCTCTTTTCTTGTTGCAGGCCAAGATGGATCCATTGCATGTTTTACCATGCAATCAGGATGTTTCACTGTTGGTGGTAAGTCCTAAGGAGCTGCGGTCTTGGGCTTACTCCATTTTGTGGCATTTGCCAAGTCTTTGGCAGAATATTACTTGATGCTACTTGATATCCCGATAATCTTGAATTGTTTCTGTAGCTGACCAAGGCGGGCCCCACCATTAGACCTACCATTAGTAAGATGGCTTCCTCAGGCAGTAGATTTTGGCTGCCACAAAACTGAAATTCGTTTCAATGCTAGCCAGAACTAGAGACCTCCAATGTGCCTCATCTTGTCTCCTTTGTGTTTCCCCCCCACAGGGCATCTTATAATCTCCAAACAAACCTCAGATTTATTGGTAAGTATTCTGGAAATTAAAATGGCAGCTACACAACTACCTGGCCGAGTTTGGAAAGCTTTGGAGTGCTCCCTCCTCTGGAATGCTGTTGAAAGTGCTGCTGCCACCACCACTGCTACTCTCCACCAGATAGGCATGCCAGAGTTTGATGTGGATGAGGGGGTCCATCAGAGGTTACCTTGCCCAAGGCCCCTCAAACCTAGAGCCAGCCTTGGTGTGTATGCAGATCGAGGCGGGCTTCATTCTCAGTGGCCCCCACTGGGTTCCATCAGACGAAATAGTGTGATTGCAACCTAAGATATAGGTTGGAAGAGCATATAGGCCACATCCACACCATGCATTTATTCCACTTCACAGTCCTGGCTTCCTTCAAAGAATCCTGGGAGCTGTAGTTTGTGAAGGGTGCTGAGAGTTGTTAGGAAACCCCTATTCCCCTCACAGAGCTACAATTCCCAGAGTTCTCTGGGAAGAGGGATTCTGTTAAACCGCTCTGGCAATTGTAGCTCTATGAGGGGAACTGGGTTCTCCTAACAGCTCTCACCATCTTTCACAAGCTACACTTCTCAGGATTCTTTGGGCGAAGCCTGGACTGTATAAAGTGGAATAAATGAATAGCGTAAATATGGCCCATGTCTGGGAGAATCCGTGTGTGTGTTGCTGTGAACTCTTAGCGGGAAGTGTGGGATATAAATGCTATTTATAAGACTGGATTGAAATCTCCACCTTCTTCCTGTATATTCTCCCTCTGTGAAAATGTGGACTAGTTTTCTTTGGGGGCAAGGAGAGGAACCATTTCTCTGAATTTTTTGGGTTGAGGTTTACTATTTACTTTTCTGGGTCTCAAGAAGAAGTGCAGATGGCAGAAACCTGTGCGTTAATCCTCACCCCACTTCCCACCAGCCATACTTCCCAAGATGCTTTGGGGGCAACATGGTGTGGCATGATTTGGCGTTGCTGCCAAGGGTATTCCAGGAAGTGGGAGTAGTGGGAAGTTATGGAGAAGGACTGCCTTGTGCCACTGTGAGCGGCATGGGAATTTTGGCTGTGAGTGGCACAGGGAAAAACCCTGGTCAAGGTGTAAGGATCCATACACTAAGCCTCTGCCCCCTCCCCAGAATTATGGAGAAATCCACCCTGAATTTTGTGATGGGTTTGTTTTGCTCCCACCCACCCAAAGAACTTCTGAAAAATAATTTTTTGAAATTTTTGGCACAGCCCTAGCTTTCTGTTAACTTAAGCCTGCGATTCTATGCATATTTACTCAGATGTAAATCACACTGAACTCAATAGGGTTACTCCCACCCACGTATCCCACAGCAGACCCCAGATAAGGCTAACATAAAACTTAAAGTTATAACCAGTTAGAAGAAGTGGTCTTATATATCTTTTGGTATAAGCTCTCTTACTTACCCTATATGACTCTCTCGGATTGTACTTTTAGGAAGTTCTGCTCCTGTCCAGGCCGAGATCCGGTTAGAGATAAACTGAGCCCCTTCGGGAGAGCTTTTGGAAACCTTGGACCAGAGCAATGCCAATGAAGAATCAACTTTATGCTGAAATCAATGCTTTGCTTCTATTACTTGTTCAATCCACAATGTCTGAGGCTAAGCAAAGAGGAAAGCTGCAAGCACTTCTATGCAAAGTCTTTACCATTCTCCTTCCAAAACTCAGGGAACTCCAGGAGCAATAGAATCATGTAACGTTGCCTTATCGTTATTTTGATGGTTATTTCAGTCCATTCCAATTCAGTGGGATTTCCTCGAGTCCTGTATAAAAGGGCTTTTAGGGGGGGAAATAGAAATGAGACACATTATTTATCCCAATCCGGGTGCAGGTCTGGTTTGGGGACTACCTTAGTGGATGACTTGTGGAGGTGCATCCTTTTTGGACTTAGTGGATTCCATACCATTGGCCAAAGCGTCCTTCTTGGGCATCTGTCTGGAAGAGGAAATGGAAGGAAATAGGAAGCTACCTTATACCGAGTCATACCATTGGTCAATGTTGTCTACGGTACACTGACTGGCAGCGGCTCTCTGGGGTTTCATACAGGGAGTCATTCTCAACCTTACCTGGCGATGCCAGGACCAAACCTGGGACCTTCTGCATGCAAAGCAGCTGCTGTACCACTGAGCCGTGGTGGTTCCATCTGACAGATCCCAGAAGATGAGGCCCCGTGGCCAATGCCCTCGAGGTTCATTTGGGTTCCATACTGACCCCTGTACTATTTAACATCAACATGGAACCACTTGGAGAGGTCTTTTGGGGATTTGATCCCATGAACATGTTGACGACACACAGCTCTCCTTTTGCTTTCCATTCTATGCAAAGAAAGCTGTAAAGGTTCAGATTCTATGTTTGAGCACAGTGGTGGGATTGTGCGTTGGCTAACAAACAGACTTAATTCATACAAGACATACAAGACAGTTGGTCCGTAGGAAAGCTGATCCAGAATTAAGCATACAACCTACAGTGGATTGGATTGCACTCTCTTTGAAGTTTGGGGGGGGGGGTTTACAATTGGATCTGTCTTTCTGTTTGAAAATAATGAGTCAGAAAAATAAACTCTGGATGGGTTATGTGTGTATGTGCCCACTCCTCCCCCAACTCATATTTAGCAATAGACCAAAGCAAGCTCACATGTGGTCTTTCCACTAGGTGGAGACAGTATTCTGTATGTTCATGTGATGCAAATGGAGTGTGTTGTTGCCCAATTGTATGTCATGATCGCTGCTTTTTACAACCAAATCCCAGTGTTAATACACAGCCTGAACAACTGCAATGTAACATACTGAATTTGCGCTATTGTAGTTTCTATGAGTAAGTAAAATGATGTATGTTAATATTTATATCTTATATTCTCTACTTGCAAACGCTGGATTTTGCAACCCAGCCCCCCCCTTTATTGGGCTCTAAGAAAATTCTTGCTCTTAAAAGAGGAATTATTTTTCAAAAACCTTTATTGCTGGAACTTCTGCTGACCTCAGTGACCCAGAGATGGTGGTGGGTCTGTAGCAGTTCTTGGTCACTTAGATTCTGTTTTTCTATTGTGGTTTCTTTTTATATCTTTAAGCTCAGATGTGAATTTTCAGTGGACCTTAGTGTGTGTGCGGATAGATGCAATGTGGTTATAAATTTCTACATGCCAAGGTTGCTCCTTAGGATATATACCACTGGAATGTTACAAACACTTTATGTTGTCCTTCTCATCAAATAACCTGTTTCAACGTTTACCTTCTTGGAGGGGGGTTTACATCTGTGCCCTTTCATGGAAGGAGCATTAATACTGTGACAGAACACTTACGGGGCAACATTGCAAAATATAATCTTTTTGTCACATGCTTTTTCTTTACAAAAATAAAATGGTTCTCTCTTGCCAACCTTTGTTGTCCTGCACTTTTTTTCCTGCCAAGTTCTGTATTTCTCTCTTGGGCATTACTTGGTCTCTCTCTCAATTGACCTTAAGGCCACACAGTCCCTTCTCTCAGTCAAAGAGGGCCCAAACAGGTTCTCTGAATGACATGGGATTGGAACAGCAAGGACTCCCCGTGTTATCATCTCTTCTTTAGCCCACCATTAGCAAAGCTGATAGGATCTGTCGCAGAGCTTGGAAAAGTTACTTTTTTGAACTACAACTCCCATCAGCCCCAGCCAACATGGCCACTGGATTGGGCTGATGGGAGTTGTAGTTCAAAAAAGTAACTTTTCCAAGCTCTGCTCTGTGCAACACCAAATAACTTCTAAAATAAAGAGACAAATGAAAGACAAGCAGGCCTAGAAAAACACACCTGGATTCCCTACCCTTTACAATCCTGGTTTCTCTCCCCCCGCTTGCCCTCCCTAAGGATCCTGGGAGATGTAGTCAGCATAGTCAGACTAGCGCTAGAGGAGTCTCTGTTGCAACAGAAACAACTCAGATGTGTGGAAATTCGCCTATTTATTTATGTAGCAGCATCAGTGCATGATGCTCTGTCAGAATGGTGGGACATCTGTTTTGGCCCGAGGGCCACATTGCCTTCTGGGCAACCCTCGGGGGGCCATATGCTATGGTGAAGGGGCCAGAGGCAAATGTGGGCAGTGCAATGAATGTAAATGTTATTTGTGCAGCAGTTTCTACACGCACCCCTCTCTAACCTCCATCCAGGCAAGCAAGAGGCATTATCAGAGTTCAAGATCACATCCCAGCCAGACAAAAACACTGGAGGTGGGCCGATGAGGGGTGTGGCTGGGGAGGGGGTTTCATCTGGTGAAAGTCCAGAGGGCCAGACAGAGAGGCCTGGAGAGCCACATTTGCTCCCCAGCCTGAGGTTCTCCACCCTTACCTTACAGAGTACAAAAGAGAGCAGGTCCCCGCCCAGAGGAGCTTACAACCCACAATGCAATGCTGGGTAAACAGCGAAGGCAGCGGCGCCAAAGGTCAACAGGGAAGCAAGGCCTGGTTATTGCGGTTGCATATGCTTAGGCTTGGTTACAGGTGCAAAACCACCACCATGTGAGAGCCTCCTCATCTGGCCACAGCCTCCCCTCCTTGGCTCTGCCCTGCTTTTAAAAAGCTCGTATTGAAATCAAGGGGAGTCTCTCTCCCCACAAGCCTAACTGTTGAGGCGATGGTGGGAGAGGCTGTGTATGTGGGGGGTCAAAGCTGGGGAATGATGGGGTAGTGGCAGACAGGTAACCTTTTGCCCTCCTCTGTTGCGACTCCCCCTTACCTGCTGAAAACACAGTCACATTTAAGCTTGAAAAAACCCTCCTTTTGGCTCAAGCCTATGCCATGGGGGGGGGGAGGATATGTGCTTGTGCTAATTGTGTGTGCGTGTGTGTGTGTGTGTGTGAGAGAGAGAGAGAGACTGCTAAGTGGCTGTTTGTTTATGATTCAATTCTATGTCAGAGGCAGTATATACCATCTGCTTCTAAAGGCCAGTTGCTGGGAATCGCAGGTAGGGAGAGTGCTCTTGCACTCAGGTGCTCCTTGTGGGCTTCCCATTGAGGCAACTGGTTGGCCACTGTGAGAACAGGATGCTAGACTAGGTGGGCCACTGGCCTGATCCTGCAGGGCTCTTCTTATGGCGAGATGGTCCAAAGATCAGACTCCAAAGCATTAAAACCACAGAGTTCTGGCTCCTAGAGATGGCATCAGAGGGCATGAAAACTGCTGTGATGACCTCTTCCTAACTGGTGGGGAGGGTGGGATTGGAGGTCTGTTCTTGCTGTAGAATAGGTGCTGCATATTCCCAGAGAGAAGAGCTGCAAGTGGAAGACTTCACAGCGAGTTACAGCAAGGAAGGGAAGAGAGAAGCACCAAGAGAGGCAAGGAATCCATGGCTGGAGAGGGGAAAGAGGGCGTAAGGAGTGAGAGACGTCCCAGACCTACTCCTCCAAATCAGGAGGCTTGTGCCTATCTAGCTCCTTCCAATTATGCACAGTCGAATGTAGGGATGTAGCTCATTGGTGGAGTTCATGCTTTCCATGCAGAAAGTCTCATGTTCAGTCCTGGTCCTTCCAATTTAAAGCATAAGAAGGTACCAGGGGAAGAAGGTATCCAGCCCTGCTGGATCAGACCAAGAGGCAATTCTAGTATTCCTTTTCTCCTCTAGGATGCACTCCTTAACATGGTGAGGGGGTTTGAGAGCATCAAAGAAGCTGAGAACAATGCCGTCAGGAGTCTAGACCAAGAGGCTAGACTCCTAGCAGGGGCACCCAAGGTGAAATGGTCAAACCTGAGATACCAGACTAAAATGCAACCAGATTCAGAGGATGGCAATGGTAAACCACCTCGGAATGCCTCTTACCACGAAAACCCTATGAACAGAGTATCCAAAATGCAACACGAGATAGTGCTGGAAGATGAGACCCCCAGGACAGAAGGCACTCATCAACCTACTGGGGAAAAACAACAGACAAGTACGTATAGCACTATGACTAATGATGCAGCAGGGTCAAAGCTGAAAGGAAGCCCAGAGGCTGATGTGCACAGATGCAAAAGGAGAGTCCAGAGTTGTACAATGTACACAATAGGAATATGGAATGTGAGAAGCATGAACCAGGGAAAGTTAGAAATTGTCAAGCAAGAAATGGAACGTATCAACATTACCATACTTGGTGTGAGTGAATTAAATGGATGCAAATGGGACATTTTCAATCAGGCAGATAGAAAACATTTTATGCAGGAAATGAGAAATTAAGAAGAAATGGGGTTGCTTTAATAGTGAGAAGTGATGTAGCAAAAGCAATTAGGAACTATAACGCAAGGTCTGAGTGAGCTATATCAATGAGATTTAATGGGAAACCTATTAACATAACCATCACCCAAGTCTATGCTCCAACGGCAAATGAAGAAGAGGAGGAATTGGAGAGATTTTACACAGAAGTACAGGAAGAAATTCATCACACACCAGAACAAGATGTTCTGATAATCATGGGGGACTGGAATGCAAAAGTAGGGAACAGAGAAGAACTAGAAATTGTGGGGAAATGGGCTTAGGAGATAGAAATTAAGCAGGAGAAAGACTTATTGAATTCTGTGAAACCAATAATTTGTTTCTCGCCAACACATTTTTTGAGCGACCAAGAAGACAACTGTACACGTGGACATCACCAGATGGTCAAATTGATTCTATAATTCCTAAATTGATTCTATAATTGGTAGCAGAAGATGCGAAGTTCCATACTTTCTGCAAAAACAAGACTAGGAGCAGACTGCGGTACAGATCATGAACTGGTCGTATCGAAAATCAGAATAAAGCTAAAGAATGACAACAAAGCACTCATAATGCCAAAATACAATTTAAATAATATCCCAGAAGAATATAAAGAACAAATAAGGAACAGGTTTCAGGCTTTAAACTTAGTTGATAAAGAACCAGAAAAACTATGGATTGAAGTCAGAGACATTATCAGGGAAGAATGCAAAAAGAAAATACCTCTAGTTAAAAAGAGAAAAAGACCTCAATGGATAACTGACAAAGTTCTTAAAATGGTTAAAGAAAAGGGAGGGAAAAGCAAAAGGAGATAGAAACACGGTCAGAACCCTAAATGCAGTAATACAGTAACTAGTACGTAGGGACAAAGAGAACTATATAATAGTTATTGTATAGAAATAGAAGAGAACAACAAAAAAGGTAGAACAAGAGCCCTATTCCTAAAGATTAGAGAAATTAAAGGGAAATTAAAACCAAGAATAGGGATGTTGAATAATCAACAGGAAAACACACTGACTGACCGAGATAAAATAAAAGGAAGATGGAAGCAATACACTGAAGAACTATATAAAAGAGATGCAAGGATGACAGATTCATTCACCGAGGAACCGTATGATGAGGAACCAGAAATTTTAGGATATAAGGTGAAAGCTGCTCTTAAAATTCTTGGAAGAAACAAATCACCAGGAACAGATGGCATTCCAATAGAGTTGCTACAAGTTACTGAGACTGAATCTGTCCAAATTTTGACAAAAATGTGTCAACAAATATGGAAAATAAAACAATGGCCCTCAGAGGGGAAGCGTTCAATATACATCCCAATTCCAAAGAAAGGGGATCCCAGGGAAGGCAGTAATGATCAAACTTAATATCCCATGCAAGTAAAGTAATGCTCAAGATTCTACAACAAAGGCTCTTACCATGTATGGAGTGAGAAATGCCAGATGTCCAAGCTGGATTTAGAAAGGGAAGAGGTACCAAACATATGTTGGATAATGGAATGGCCCAAAGAATTTCAGAAGAAAATCACCCTGTGCTTTATAGATTACAGCAAAGCGTTCGGTTGGGTAGATCATGAAAAACTATGGAACGCTTTAAAAGAAATGGGGGTGCCACAGCATCTGATTGTCCTGATGCACAACCTATACTCTGGACAAGAGGCTACTGTAAGGACAGAATATGGAGAAACTGATTTGGTCCCAGTCAGAAAGGGTGTGAGACAGAGGTGTATTTTTTCACCCTATATGTTTAATCTATATGCAGAACATATCATACGGAAAGCAGGAAAGCGGAAAGATGAAGGAGGTGTGAAGATTGGAGGGAGTAAAGACTAAAGTAATGATAACAGGAGATTAATGTAACTTTAAAGTTGACAATGAGGACATTGAACTTGTCAAGGATTATCAATAGCTTGGCACAGTCATTAATCAAAATGGAGACAACAGTCAAGAAATCAAAAGGCGGTTGGACTGGTGAGGTCAGCTATGCAACCACTAGAAAAGGTTCTCAAATGCAAAGATGTATCACTGAATACTAAAGTCAGGATCATTCAGACCATGGTATTCCCATCTATATGGATGGAAGTGAAAGTTGGACAATGAAAAAAGCAGATAGGAGAAAAAATCAATTCATTTGAAATGTGGTGTTGGAGGAGAGCTTTGCGCATACCATGGACTGCGAAAAAGACAAACAATTGGGTGTTAGAACAAATTAAACCAGAACTGTCACTAGAAGCTAAAATGATGAAACTGAAGTTATCATACTTTAGACACATCATGAGAAGACATGATTCACTAGAAAAGACAATAATGCTGGGCAAAACAAAAGGGAGCAGAAAAAGAGGAAGGCCAAACAAGAGATGGATTGATTCCATCAAGGAAGCCACAGACGTGAATTTACCAGATCTGAACAGGGTGGTTCACGACAGATGCTGTTGGAGGTCGCTGATTCATAGGGTCGCCATACGTTGCAGTCGACTTGAAGGCCCATAACAACAACAACTACTGCCCCACATGCCCCTGTTGGTACATTTTGGTGGGTTGCCAACTTAGGGTGACCCTATGAAGAGGGTTCTCATGGTAAGCAGTATTCAGAGGTGGTTTACCATTGCCTTCCTCTTGGAGCCCTGTTAAGCCTATCAAAACCATCCCTATGTTCTGAGTGAGGGCAGGGCTCTTTCCTTGCAGGCCATACATACGTATATGGCAGCAAAGCATATTCTGGAAGCCGAGCAGTAGGACAGCAGCCTTACATTTTGCTTCTTTTATTTTCTTTATATTATGTCACTCCACTGGCTTGTGTCATGATCTGGTCTGAGACTTTGGCTTACTGGACCTCAAACAGCTCTGAGTGAGTAACTTGCTCCAACAAAGTTGGGAGCGGACTGAGGTATTTTGTGCCTCTGTCTCCAGACTGCCTCCTCCAGGTTCCACCCCGTTGTAGAGAACTCTGCAGAGCCTTAAAGGGCCAACCCTCTGGCATGAAGATGGGCACTCTTCCTCTGTTCCACAGTCTCTCTCTTGGACCACATTCACACCATACCTTTATTCAGGACTGGTGCCAAATGGTGGCCAGGTTGGGCCTTGGCCGAGGTCCCCTGAAGAACCCCTCCTTAGGGTGTGGGGGCAGCACTCCCCTTCTGTGATCCTTGGCAGGGTCGACTCCCGACCCTGCCGCAGATTGCAGAGATGGAGCTCCCAGCCCTTCCTATAGATTGCAGGCCTGCAGCGCCTGCCAACTCTACCTCCCTCCCTTTCTGTGAATGCCCTGCATGCTGTGTGTGCAGCTGCCATCAACCGAGATGGCAGCAGAGGCTTCTCTAAGGGGCTGATGCCCCTCCTGCCATCTTGATTGATGGTAGGCATGTGTGCCATCAATGAAGATGGCAGTAGAGGTATCAGCCCCTTAGAGAAGCCTCCACCGCCATCTTGGTTGATGGCAGTAACCTGCACGCCCAGTGTGCAGGGCATTCACAGAAAGAGACAAGAGGTAGGTGGAACAGTCCCACACGGTCTGTACGGGAGGGGGGGCTGGGAGCAGGGGGCCAGGGCAGGCTGTCACCGGCCCTGCCTTTATTTCACTATTATTCCACTTTAATCATGGTTTCTCCCAAAGAATCCTGGGAACTGTAGATTGTGAGGGGGGTGAGAGTTGTTAGGAGACCCCTATTCCCCTCACACAGCAACAACTCCCAGAGTTCCTTGGGAAGAGGGGTTGATTGTTGAACCACTCTGCTGGATCCCAGAGTCATGACAACTTGGACCGATTCGTGTGTAAGACTACAGAGTGTGAACGTCAGTGGACACAGAATGAGCCTGTTGTTTCAGTGTTGCCCTGGGCTGCTTTCGGGGAGAAGAATGCGATATAAATTTAATAATAAACAAGTGTCTATCTTTAGCTTTGCCTGCGTACACACCATATATTTAAGCCACATGGTTTCCCCCCCAACGATCCTGGGAACTGTAGTTTACCCATCACAGAGCTACAATTCCCAGCACCCTTAACAAACAACAGGTATGGTGTGACATGTTGTGTCTCCAGTTGGCCCTGCTCCAACTTCCCCCCCCCTCAGCCCCCTACCTACCTCCCCTACCAGTGCAGAGACCACCATTGCTATCTTATGGATAAAAAGAATTATTCTACTACCTCTGTATGTGTGTGTTTATTTTTAATGTTGTTTTAGACTACTTAGATGCGCAGCAGCCAAAGCCAGCACCTTGTAGGCGTTTTTTTAAAAAGCAACTGAAATGTAATTGTAGTGATTACTTTTGAGAAAAAGCAATCCGTTACTTTCAGAGCAAATGCAATTGTAACAGTAGTTACTACTTTTTTGGGCCATGTAATTGTAACTGTAATTTATTACTTTTTAAAATTAATCTTCCAAGCTCTGAGTATAAGGCAACTTAAATTCTCTCTGTGACATTAAGGAAGCTCAGCCAATGGCTGACACTTTAGGAAGAACTCAGCCCCAGTTTTAAACTATTACCCCAGATATTTCCCCCCTAGTTTAATTGCTATTTGATACATTCCTCTGCCCAGCTGCTTTTTTAACTTCAGCAACAAAGATGCCCGTCTGCATTACCATCTGTCTACAGCTTTTGATGTATTAACCTCTGCTCCTGAAGAGTTCCAGCTTTTCCTCAAAGCACCCTCCCCACCCCACAGTAATATAGCTGGTCTCTTCCAGATCTCATCCTGTTTATCTAAGTCTTTCGTTTATCTCAGAGTCACGGAACTGGAAGAAACCCAACTGCATTCCAAGCTGAAGCTGAGACAGGATATCATCTAGAGAATCCTCAAGAGAAGTCGCCAAGGAATGACAAGAGATTCTATCCACAAGCTCCCCTCCCCTCAGCTGCTTGGTCCGCAGCTGAGCGGGTCCTACAGGGTGCTTCCAGACAATGTGTTTATTCAGAATTCGTACTGATTTGTCTGTGAGGATGTTAGACGAGGTTGGCTATTTTGTGAGCATTCCTCCTGATTTGTCTGTGGGGAGGTTAGACAATGCGGGTTATTCGATGAGCATTTGTCCTGATTTGTCTCCGGGGAGGTTAGACAATGTCAGCTATTTGACAAGCATGTATTCTGATTTGTTTGTGGTGAGGGATGTTGTGTCAAAACAAGTGTTATCCAACACTTTCCAGTGCATCTGCCCATCACTTTCCTTATCACGAAAAGTCTGATCTTTTTACAAAGTGGGTTTGCTGCGCAAGTCTTCGCAATCAACTATAACCACACAACTTGAATTTGGCGGTATGTAACTGAATCCCACTCTGAAAACAGTGACTGTCTGGAAGTGCCTATAGCTATTTTTTATTTTGTTAACTTAAGAACATTTATAGACCGCTTAATAACACAATAAATAGTTTAAGCAGTCTACAAAAGAAGAGTATAAGCATTGATTTAAAAATGCAGATAAAACCAACATTGAAAAACAGGTAGATGTAATAAAGTTATAAAAAATATCGAGAAGATCAAGAGAATTTAAAAAGAAGCATACATAATAAAATTACATCCGTAATTTTTTGCCAAGGCAAAGAAGTTTTTAGCATGTGTCTAAAACATCACAGCAAAGGAGCTTGCCTGATGTTAACTCCTAGGGATAGCTTTGGATGGTGTCTAACGGGATTCCCCTCTCCTCCGAAAATGTGGTTCTCCCTATGCAAAGTGTGCAATAGGATCACTAACAAACTCCATCTAAAATGGAATATGGAGCTGTGCTACTGCAGAATCAGCTGCTATCAGCGGTATCTTTCATCAGGGGTTTTGTTCAGCAGAAATATCCTCCTCAATCCAATTAAACAAAATCAGCGTTGGAGAGAGTCTGAGGAAATCTTACATCCAGGAAGGGATATTTGGGACTGAAAATACAATATGCTACATGATCTTAAAGGGGCCCATGGGGCAACTAATCTGAGCAAAGCCATCGTGAGGTTGCACCTGTAATTCCAGCATCCATAGCACCAGTGGTGGCCGGTGCCCATTGAGACTGGTAGGGAGGCAGGCAGGGATACTTAACCGTAAGTGAAGCCAAAGCCAATGACAGGCAGAGATACTTCCTGATTGGTTGCTGTACGTGAGAAGGCAGGCAGGCAGGCAGGAGGTGGGCTGATGTAGGTGAGGCAGTGCCCCACTTTTCCTAGTGGACCATCCTCCGATGCTTAGCACTTCTAAATCCTTCTTCCTAGCTGGTCAGCTCCATCTTCATATATTTTGTTGCAATGCCTGCCCAGAAATCACGTGGAACTGCTTCCCCTTTTCTTTTCCTGCCTGGTGCTGCTTCCTTTGGCTTTTTGGGAGTTCCAGCAGTTCCCAGTGACTCTCCTTGCACTTTGACATTATTAAAAAGTAGGCAGCAATTGTGCTCTTGCAAAAATAGCTTTTCTAATTTTTGTTTTGTTTTGTTTTGGCACAGCTGTTTCTTGCATCTTTGAAATATTCTGAAGCTTCTTCAGGTTTTACGAAGAACCAAAAACCAATCCCATGACTGCCACCTACTGTGCTGCTTAGGCAATTGCCCGCAAGTTTCTTTAGTCTTGGGGTCACCAGCCACTGTGGTGTAGTGGTGAAGGTGCTGGACTACGACCTGGGAGACAAGGGTTTGAATCCCCACACAGCCATGAAGCTCACTGGGTGACTTTGGGCCAGTCACTCCTCCTCAGCCTCAGAGGGAGACAATGACAAACCACCTCTGAATACTGCTTACCAAATGAAAAACCTATTCATAGGGTCACCCATAAGTCGACTTGAAGGCAGTCCATGTCCAGTCTATGCTATTTTGTGGGACAGCTTCAAGTACATGCTGGAACTTTAGGTTTGGATTAAAGCGAGCCACACACACGCAAAGGCTATCTAGTCCAGCATCCTCATAGTGGCCAACCAATTGCCCCCAGGAAGCCCACAAGCAGGACCTGAGCGCAAGAGCACTCTTTCCTCCTGCAGTTTCCAGCAACTGGGATTCGGAAGCATACTTCCTCCAACAGTAGAGGGAGAACATAGGCATCATGGCTAGTAATCACTGATAACATCCTCCATGAATTTATCTAATCTCGTGACAGCTGTTTTTATTAGGGCTGCAGGTAACCGTGTTTCCCAGCAGGACAAATAGTGAGAGAGGGATGGCAGCACTTTAAGTCTTTGGCTGCATATATACCATACCTTTAAAGCACATTTAGAACACATGGCTTCCCTCAAAGAATCCTGGGAACCGTAGCTTACCCATCCCTGAACTACACTCTTTAGTACCCTAAACAAACTACAGTTCCCAGGATTCTCTGGGGGGTGCCTCTGAGGATATGAGGAGTGAATTTCCCCTTCATCACCAGAAATGTGGAGCAGCCCCAGATTGCAAGTAAATATCTGGGTTTAAAAAGCAAAACTTTCTGAGTTATAAAGTGCGACTTCCACAAAGTCTGATGCCTTGCTTTTCAGCCTGGGTGTCTGAAGAAAACATCTGGAACATGTTAAACTGAAGTTTGAACCAGGTTGGTGAAGGCTTAATTCAAACCTCCCAGGACAGTCTTTTTTTGCATAGCTATGTTGATCGGACAATATTTTTTACTGCTTAAAATCTTGATTCGGGGGGTGTCTTATTCTGCGCCCAGTACTTCTCATCGTAGCCACAGCTGCAATAAGAGATAATCAACAATTAGAGCAAGAAATGCAAGAGTGATAAAAAGTATTCCCTATTTAGGATTTAAGTGGTAGATTCTTTCTGCTCACACAGGATTCTGCCTCAGGCAAGCGCAAGAGTCCCTCACAGAAAATAAAGTTGGCAACCGTGCAAAATGTAGCTCAGGCGTGGGGAACCTTTGGTCTGCCAGATATTGCTGAACTACAATTCCCATCAGCCCTAGCAAGCATAGCCAATGGCAGGGATGATGGGAACTGTAGTCCAAGAACATCTGGAGGGCCAAAAGTTCCTCATCCCATATGTAGATATATGGGCATGTGGGCCAGAAGAGGCCACCTCTCACTTTTTATTTTAAAAAAGAGAAAAGCTTTTCATTTCTATAAAATAGAGGGCAATTAACAGCCACTGCTGGGAGGTTCTTTGAAATCACACTGCAGTAGAGATGTAAAATTTGCAGAAAAGTTGAAGCCATGGGAAGAAACAAGTTTTTTTCTAGTAAAGAACGTTTTGGAAAATTGGAAAGACACTACATATATTTTTCAGCACCCTTACAGGTCAAAATTCACTTTGTTACTTTAGGAACATAAAACGTATTATATATAATTTGGTTTGTCCATGAAATTATCATGTCTGGTATATTAAAAGTACATTCAAACAATAATTACAAATCAAAATTACTTTTCAAAAATGTTTAGACTTTTGTTACAAATGGAACTACAAACTGCTAAACCTGGCATCTCTTTGATTTTGCCAGTTTATGAGGAGCAGGCAAAAAAAACCCGCAGAAGAAACCATCAATATTACATTTATTTACTTATCTATTCCTTAAATTTATTTAATTATTAAATTTATATCCTGCCCTTCCTTCCAAAGGAGCTGAAGGTGGCAAACACACAAACATCTAAAACATATCTCGAAAAGTAAAACAAAGAAAATTATTGTGTCTTCTGAAAATTATATCTCCTCCAGTCCTCCGTAGTGTCAGACCTAAAACACTCATTTCCAAAGAAACGAGGAAGTTTCCTTCTGGGGCTAAAGATGGGCATTAGGGAGTGATTTTCCTCAGGACTACACCAGGGATGATGAAATGAAAAGGATTAGAGAGATTCAAGAAAGATCCCAATGGCTACTAGTCCTGATGATTGACTATTATCACCAGAGGCACTATGCCTGTCTGGATACCAGTGATGGGGATCAGGAGCCAGAGAGGCCTGTTGGGTTCAGGCCCCGTTTATGGGCTTCCTATAAGGATCTGGTTGGCCACTTTGGGAAACAGTGCTCATCTAGACGGGCCTTTTGCCTGATCCAGCAGTGCATTTCTTATGCTCATATATGCTTAAGTGGTTAACCCTCCCCTCCATTGGATGGCTGACATCTTGTGCTCCCCTTGCTGGTGCCTTGCTGTGGGTTTCCCACTTGCTCCCTTGTCAGCTTGTTTCTCAGTGCCCCTTGCTTATGCATTGTCTGATTGGTTCCCTGCCCCAATCCCCAGGCCACACCCCTCTCTGTCCTCCTTGTCACCCTCCTTGAGTGTTTTGGTTTGGCACGAATGTGACCTTGAACTCTGATAACGCCTCTTGCTTGCCTGGATGGAGGTGAGAGAGGGGTATGTGAGTATGTGCATAAACTAGCCTACTGCACAAAGTGTACATTCATTGCTCTGTCCACTTTTGCGGCTTGCCCCACTCACCATGGCATGTGGCCATGAAGGGAATGCGGCCCTCAGGCTAAAGCAGATCCCCCACCATTCTAATAGAGCACCATGCACACAAATGGTGCTACAGAAAAAGAAAATAGCCAAAGTGCCACTGATCTCTTAAGTAGTTGTTGCCTGCAACAGAGACTTTTCTAGGAGTAGTCTGACTCTGTTGACTACATTTCCCAGGATGCTTGGCGGGGGTAACCAGGATTCTAGGGGGTAGGTATTCTAGGTGTGATTTTTCTCTCCAGATGTATTCTGATCTTGAGGGTAAACTGAGAGGAAGACCAAGTGGTACCCAAGAGAGAAATAGAGGTCCTAGCAGAGAGAAAGAAATACAGGACAACAAAAGTTGGCAAGAAGGAGCCATTTTATTTTATTTTTGTCAAGAAAAAGTGTCAGAAAAAGCATCAGGTAATTGATTTAAAAATAAATACTCGGAGAAGCTTTTCAAGTGACAAAAGACCATGTTTTGCAAAGTTGTCCCTGTAAGTACTCTACTACAGTATTAATGCTCCCTTCTCGAAAGAGTGCGGATGTAAACATGTTACTTGATAGCCCTCTGCGACTAACAGGTCAGCCCGCTGGCAATAGTGCTCTGCCTTTCCCACGGCAGCCTTTTGGTTGGTGAGAGGGAGAGAAGGAGAAGGGGATGGCAGAAAGGAGGAGACAGAGAAAACAGGCGGCAGAAAGACAGAGAGAAAGGTGGTCTTGCCTACTTTTTATTAGGCCCTGCCCACTTCCAGCTTCAGTCCTGCCTACCACTGACCCCAGCCCTGCCCAGCGCCAGCATGTGACTCTTGACATATATTCTGTAGGGAATGTAGCCCGGGCCTTAACAATAAAAAAAGGTTTCCCTGCTCCAGGCCTTACCACAAACTGTGTAACGTTCAGATTGCATTGCAAGATCTGCACAAGCTCAGAACCCATCTTCACGTGAAAGAAAACAATAAGGAGACAGCCTGAGACATCTGAAGATTCCCAGGGACGTGAGGTAACGTATGAATATGAATGTAAGAAACAGAGAAAGGCCTGGGGGGTGGGGGTTTAGGGGGGCAGTGCCCCACATGCACTTAGAAACCATAGGAAGAGAGAGTGCTCTTGCGCTCACGTCCTGCTTATGGGGTTCCCAGGGACATATTGTCGGCCACTGTGAGAACAGGATGCTGAACTAGATAGGCCACTGCCTTGACTGATCGAACAGCCCGACTGTTCTTATGATCAGACAGCCCAAATGACAGCCTCCAAAGGGTTAAAACCATAGAGTTCTAGTTCCTAGAGATGACATCAGAAAGAATGAAAATAGTTGTGATGACCTCATCCTGTCTGGTGATGTTGAGAGAAAGGACGGACTGATTTTTTCCCTTTTCTTTCCCAGGTTTGGAGTAGTTGCTGCCTGTTCCCGAAGAGGGGAGCTGTAAGGCTTCAAGGTGAGTTAAAGCAATGAAGGAGAGACCTGAATGCAAAAGGGGCGAAGAAAGAGAGAAACGGCAGGAAAGGCAAGGAATCCGCGGCTGGCTGGAGAGAGGAAGGAGGTTGGAAGGATTGAGAGACGTCCCATCTGGTTCCTTTCCATTATGTGCAGTCAACTGTGAGGATGTAGTTCATTGGGGAGTTCATGCTTTCCATGCAGAAGATCTCAGGTTCAATTTTGGCCACTCCAATTTAAAGGATAAGAAGTGCCCTGCTGGATCAGACCAAAAGGCGATTCTAGTCCAGCAACTTGTTCCCACGCTGGTCAATCAGCAAGCCTCTGAGAAGTCCACAAGCAGGACATGAATGCAATACCTCTCCTCCCCTCCGAAAATATGGGGTCTCAGTGCAGTGTGATTTCAAATAACTTCACAACATGGCTGTTAACTGCCCTCAGTTGTGCTTGCCTGTGAGAAGCTTTTGTGCTTATCTTGAGTCCTGTGTTAGCACTGCAGAAAGCAGCTACTGCCTAAAATGCTGATTGCTCCATTTTTATCACTCTTGTGTTTCTTGCTCTGAGGATCTAATACGGGAACTGTGGATATGATGAGAAGAAGGGCTCATCTACAGATCTCTCTCAAAAAGCAGGCACATGCCTTTGGTAAGGTACATTCCCGGAGAGGAGAACCGCAACTGGAAAGCTTCAAGGTGAGTTATTTATGGTATCCTTCTCCTCCATTAAAAAGTCAGCCTGTCCTCCAATCTCCTACCAACCAGTCTTACCTTCACCCCAGATTCGATGTTCCCCAACTGTGGTGCATGGACCACCAGTGGTCCGTGAGCTTCATTCAGGTGGTCCGTGGCATGCCCACATTAAATATTCATATTGATTTTTAATTGAATTCCATGGAATGCAAACTATAATGCAACAAAAGAGAATGTAAGAAATAAAAGCAGTAATAAAAATACTGTTAAAAACCACACTACACCTAGCCACAGCACATGACAATTGCTACACCAGCAGAAAAATCATTAAGTGGCCCACCAAGTCCCTCAGCAATTTTCAAGTGGTCTGTGGGGGAAACAAGTTTGGGAATCACTATCTTAGAACAGAAAGGCTTGTTGTGGTTAAATAGATGTCCAAGTGCCTGGAATCCGTAAGTGGATGGATGGGAGAGAATAGGCTGAAGCTGAACCCCGACAAGGCTGAGGTATTACTTGTGGGAGATAAAAGGAAATTAGGAATTACTGACCTGATGCTTAATGGGGTAAATTTGCCCCTGAAGGACCAGGTCCGCAGTCTTGGGGTCATTCTTGACTCCCAGCTGTCCATGGAGGCTCAGATTACAGCAGTGAGCCAGGCAGCTTGGTATCAATTACATCTGATACGGAGACTGCGACCCTATCTTCCTGGTCATCTGCTCCCCCAAGTGATACATGCCCTGGTCTCCTCTCGCTTAGACTACTGCAATGCGCTCTACGTGGGGTTACCCTTGAAAACGGTCCGGAAATTACAGCTGGTACAGAATGCGGCGGCACGCTTGATCACGCATAGCCGTCGCTGGGATCACATTACCCCAGTGTTATTAGATCTTCACTGGCTACCAGTTGTCTACCGGGCCCAATTCAAGGTGTTGGTGCTGACCTTTAAAACCCTATACGGGTTCGGCCCAGTATATCTGAAGGAACGCCTCCAGAATCACCGATTATGCCGCCTGACAAGATCAGCCTCGCAAGACCTTCTCTCGGTCCCACCTGTGAGAACAGCCAGGCTGGTGCGAACCAGAGAGAGGGCATTTTCTTTGTGGCCCCCACTCTCTGGAACTCTCTCCCTTTTGATCTCGGACATGCTCCCTCCTTGTCCAGCTATCGCCGAGCCTTGAAGACCTGGCTGTTCAGGCAGGCCTACAAGATTGAGACAGAGTAATTTATGAATTAAAGCATGGTTTTTTAATTTTAAAATTTGATGATGTTATTATATATATATGTATTGTTTTATTCTTGTTGTTCGTCATCTAGAGTGTCCCTAACCCGGACAGATAGGCGACTGAAAAATAAAATTTATTATTATTATTATTGTTGTTGTTGTTGTTGTTGTTTGTTGTTATTATTGTTGTTGTTGTTGCTGTTATTATTATTATTATAAATATTGTCTCCAATCTCAAAGCGATCATCCTTTGATTGATGGAAGCTCTGAAAAAGGCTATCACAGCATTTTTTCTGGGGAGGGCATCACTTGGCTCTTACTAACATTTTGAATTCCTTTGCCTTTCAGGATCAGGAATAACAAGGGAGGACCTGGCGGGAAGCAAAGTGGAGGAGAATTTGGAAGCAGGTGGAAGAAGAGACTTCCATGTTGCTTAGTTTGGGACCATTTGATTGGGACAGATCCACAAGAAATTAAGCAGGAACCAGATGAGGGGCTCCAGCAGGGTGGGAAGCCTAGTGGCAGGTGTTCCTGGAGACAACATAGGGCCCTAGGCACAGAGACAAAAACTCATCGCTGCCTCGATCCCAGTCAGGATTGAGAACACTAAAGACTTCCTGTCCACCTTGATAGGAGTAGCTGGTGCCAGGCTGCGGCCTAGGGGGGAAAAGGTGACCCAGGCCTTGGAAGGCATCAGTGGAGAAACCCAAGAGGCCCATGAAAAGCCAGATTCTATGGTGGAAGTGAAGAAAGAGAGTCTGGAGGAGGAGGAAGACTCAAAGATGGAACATCAGCATTCCAGGCACTTTGGATACCATGCGAGCAAGGGATCCCATTTGGACAGGAACTTTGGGTATTTGGGGCTGAAGCCAGGGAGATCTACAAAGCAGAGCCTGGGGGATGCTGAATTCTGGACCGGTTCAATCTCGCTGTCCATCTTGAGCCACTACACTAGCTACACCCAAGGGCCTCCATTTGCATTATGCCAGGATGCCCATCATGTAGAGCCTCCCACACATGATGTCTCAACGCAGTGGGAATCATAGAATAGTAGAGTTGGAGGGGGCCTATAAGGCCATCAAGTCCAACCCTCTGCTCAATGCAGGAATCCAAATCAAAGCATTCCCGACAGATGGCTGTCCAGCTGCCTCTTGAATGCCTCCAGTTTCGGAGAGCCCACTACCTCTCTAGGTAATTGGTTCCATTGTTGTATGGCTCTAACAGTTAGGAAGTTTTTCTTGATGTCCAGTCGAAATCTGGCTTCTTGCAACTTGAGCCCATTATTCCGTCTCCTGCATTCTGGGACAATCGAGAAGAGATCCCGGCCCTCCTCTGTGTGACAACCTTTCATGTACTTGAAGAGTGCTATCATATCTCCTCTCAGTCTTCTCCAGGCTAAACGTGCCCAGTTCTTTCAGTCTCTCATAGAGATTTGTTTCCAGTCCCCTGATCATCCTTGTTGCCCTTTTCTGAACCTGTTCCAGTTTGTTTGCATCCTTCTTGAAGCGCGGAGAAATGAACTGGACTCAGTACTCAAGATGAGGCCTAACCAGTGCTGAATAGAAGGGAACTAATACTTCACATGTATGAGTACTCTGTTTGCCCAGAGGGAGAGGGTGCCCCAGACCTTGGCAGGTGTCATTGGAGAACACCAAGTGGCCTATGAAAGCCTGGATTTTACTGTGGAAGTGAAGGCGGAGACTCTGGGTGAGGAACTAGGACACTAGGGTTGCAGTCCACTTGCTGGTCCCAATCCTCTCACATACTGTCAAGCTAGAATTTAGTTCAATGCCATCTTTGTTTATTTTAGCTAACTTCTGCTTTCTTTCAGTTCTATTAAAGTGTTTAACAAGAAGGTGGGAGGACATTTAAAGGGTAAATATAACAGAAATTAACAGGGAAGCTTGGACTCGCCTACATTAAGGAAGGATTTGCTTTGCCATCGTGAAACTGAGCAGGTGAAAGTTGCTTTAAATTCTACCCATTGGATAGCATTGCTTGGAATAAAAAGAGAGACTAGAGCAGCACTGAGCTCACAAAAAATACATTAATTTCTTGCCTGATATATGAAAGGGCTCTGACAGGAACCTCAGGTATGTGTTGTATAGATCCTTTTATTGCACATCTCTTTAGATGCCTAAGCACAACAGATACTGCAGCTGCGTGAAGAGTCTGAGTCGTACCTTGTTGCTACAGCACTGAGTAGCAGCTGTCAGGGTGCCCCTTTTCACTACCGGAGTCTGTGAGGAGACAGCTGAGCTCCTTCAGCGGTTACAGGGATGTACTTGGCCAGAAAACAGAAAGGGGACTGTTGAACAGTTTTCTAAGATCACATTTGATGCCTGAGGCGTGTGACTAAACCAGAGGTTTTGCATGTGGCTGCAAGGGCTCACCAGGAATCTGTCAGGATGTGCTCTGACATGACAGAGAAGAGACAGAGTGACCCCTTGCTTTCTCATGCCACGGCGGGGGAGAGGGGTTTGCGAACATGAAAGCAACTCTTCTTGAGGAGGCGGCGGTGGTGAGGGGGGGATTAGAAAGTATGGCATTTAGAGGGTTAATACTAGAGAGGCCTCTCTGTAGCATTAACCCTTTTAAATAGGGAGCACAATAATACTCAACAGGTTTTTATGATGTTTTTAAGTGTTTTTAGTGCTTTTGTTTGCCGGCCTGGGCTCCTACTGGGAGGAAGGGTGGGATATAAATCAAATAATAAATAAATAAATATTCAGACAGGATCTTTGGCTGTTTCCTCAGAGGAGGCATCCATTGTGCCTTGATAGTTCATGCTGTCTGCATACCCATGGTATGGATTTCTCCTCAAGCTTCTCTAATGGCCATCCCCTCACAGCCAGCTGGGAAGATGGGCAAGAACTGGGTCCTTGGCTGATGCTGTGGTAATATTCGCAGCATGGAGGGGGGTTCAGGGAATGACTCCAACAGCAGGGGATGCATCAACATCAGCAGAAAGGAGAGGGGGCGGCTGGCTCAGCACAGGCAATGCAATTTCTAGGTCCATATTGCAGGATGTATTCATATAAATTCAGGAAAATCATCCACCGGAACGTGTGGAGATCACATTTGAGGAGTCTGCTGGTTAAGGGCCTGTCTCAGGTGAAGCCGTGTAAATGCGCACATAACAGCTAAGGTTTTCTGAGGCTTTATTTTTGGTTGCTGCTGTGTGTTGTTGAGGACAGTGTGGTGGAAGCGTAATGCCCAGTCTCTTGTGAGTTACACATACTGAGATTCCACCTGCTCACAAGCAGTGGCCCCAGCATCTCTCTTCTTTTGCAAGGGGGGGGACAGAGAGAAAAACTCTTCTACAGTAAAGCAAGCGTGTGTGGAGGAGTATTATTTATGAAAACTGTTCCCACATCCCTTTGAAACCACATTTTGAAAAAAACCTGCATTCACTTAACTCTCACAGCTAACAATTTCAAGGTTGCCAAGAACAGTATGATTTTTTAAAAACTGATGTAGGGCTTGTTCACGCTGGTTTACTGTGCGTTTGCAGCTGTTTGTATTCCCATTTAATCTATACAGTCTACATGACATTATTTATCCTCAAACAACGCCAATCTTTTCCATTGTAAATTCAGGTTCACCCAATATGGGGCTAAGCTAATAAATTGAAGGAAATGAAGCTCCAAACTGCTCCACTCGGGGTCACATGATTTGTTCTGCTTCTCCCCTTTCCGTGCCCACCACTTCCTCCCTGCTTTCATTTCATTTCCGGCAGTGTTTGCAGCTATTTCCGGTGCTCCTGAAAGGAGGAGCGTCACATGATTTGTTCTGCTTCTCGCCTTTCTGTGCCCACCACTTCCTCCCTGCTTTCATTTCATTTCCGGCAGTGTTTGCAGCTATTTCCGATGCTCCTGAAAGGAGGAGCGGCACATGATTTGTTCTGCTTCTCCCCTTTCTGTGCCCACCACTTCCTCCCTGCTTTCATTTCATTTCCGGCAGTGTTTGCAGCTATTTCCGGTGCTCCTGAAAGGAGGAGCGTCACATGATTTGTTCTGCTTCTCCCCTTTCTGGGCCCACCACTTCCTCACTGCTTTCATTTCATTTCCGGCAGTGTTTGCAGCTATTTCCGGTGCTCCTGAAAGGAGGAGTGTCACATGATTGGTTCTGCTTCTCCCCTTTCTGTGCCACCACTTCCTCCCTGCTTTCATTTCATTTCCGGCAGTGTTTGCAGCTATTTCCGGTGCTCCTGAAAGGAGGAGCGTCACATGATTTGTTCTGCTTCTCCCCTTTCTGGGCCCACCACTTCCTCCCTGCTTTCATTTCATTTCCGGCAGTGTCTGCAGCTATTTCCGGTGCTCCTGAAAGGAGGAGCGTCATATGATTTGTTCTGCTTCTCCCCTTTCTGTGCCCACCACTTCCTCCCTGCTTTCATTTCATTTCTGGCAGTGTTTGCAGCTATTTCCGGTGCTCCTGAAAGGAGGAGCGTCACATGATTTGTTCTGCTTCTCCCCTTTCTGGGCCCACCACTTCCTCCCTGCTTTCATTTCATTTCCGGCAGTGCTTGTAGCTATTTCCGGTGCTCCTGAAGGGAGGAGCGTCACATGATTGGTTCTGCTTCTCCCCTTTCTGTGCCCACCACTTCCTCACTGCTTTCATTTCATTTCCGGCAGTGCTCGTAGCTGTTTCTGGTGTGCTCCTGAAAGGAGGAGCGTCATATGATTTGTTCTGCTTCTCCCCTTTCTGTGCCCACCACTTCCTCCCTGCTTTCATTTCATTTCCGGCAGTGTTTGCAGCTATTTCCGGTGCTCCTGAAAGGAGGAGCATCACATGATTGGTTCTGCTTCGCCCCTTTCTGTGCCCACCACTTCCTCCCTGCTTTCATTTCATTTCCGGCAGTGTTTGCAGCTATTTCCGGTGCTCCTGAAGGGAGGAGCGTCACATGATTGGTTCTGCTTCTCCCCTTTCTGGGCCCACCACTTCCTCCCTGCTTTCATTTCATTTCCGGCAGTGTTTGCAGCTATTTCCGGTGCTCCTGAAGGGAGGAGCGTCACATGATTTGTTCTGCTTCTCCCCTTTCTGTGCCCACCACTTCCTCCCTGCTTTCATTTCATTTCCGGCAGTGCTTGTAGCTGTTTCTGGTGTGCTCCTGAAAGGAGGAGCGTTACATGATTGGTTCTGCTTCTCCCCTTTCTGTGCCCACCACTTCTTCCCTGCTTTCATTTCATTTCCAGCAGTGTTTGCAGCTATTTCCGGTGCTCCTGAAAGGAGGAGCGTCACATGATTTGTTCTGCTTCTCCCCTTTCTGTGCCCACCACTTCCTCCCTGCTTTCATTTCATTTCCGGCAGTGTTTGCAGCTATTTCCGGTGCTCCTGAAAGGAGGAGCGTCACATGATTTGTTCTGCTTCTCCCCTTTCTGTGCCCACCACATCCTCACTGCTTTCATTTCATTTCCGGCAGTGCTTGTAGCTGTTTCTGGTGTGCTCCTGAAAGGAGGAGCGTCACATGATTGGTTCTGCTTCTCCCCTTTCTGTGCCCACCACTTCCTCCCTGCTTTCATTTCATTTCCGGCAGTGTTTGCAGCTATTTCCGGTGCTCCTGAAAGGAGGAGCGTCACATGATTTGTTCTGCTTCTCCCCTTTCTGTGCCCACCACTTCCTGCTTTCATTTCATTTCCTGCAGTGCTTGTAGCTGTTTCTGGTGTGCTCCTGAAAGGAGGAGCGTCATATGATTGGTGCTGCTTCTCCCCTTTCTGTGCCCACCACTTCCTCCCTGCTTTCATTTCATTTCCGGCAGTGCTTGTAGCTGTTTCTGGTGTGCTCCTGAAAGGAGCGGTGTGTGTGTGTGTGTGTGTGTTTCATCATCAACAACAACCAAATACGAGGGTGAACTGAACAGCAACTCTGCAGAAGAAAATCTGTGTTCTAAAGGTGCTACCCTGTAGTTTAATAAAACTAAGCAAACATCAGTATTTGTTTCCTTTACCTTAAATAATATTCACTTAATAGTTTTGTCTGACGATATTCTGGATTAGACATTAGATGCCTAAATTCATAACAAGAAGCAAAAACTCTGAATTCCTGACAACTAAATTGTAGTCCACAATTTGTCATAACAGTATGTGAAATGCCCTGTCTTGCAAAACGTTGCTTTCCTAGCGAGACTAATATATGCAAACCACTGGCTCAGCATTAATTGGGATGAGAGCTGCTGCTGCCACCATCTGGTGAGTAATCACCATCATTTTTTCCAGATGATATAAATAGAGGTGCAACATGCATCAGTATGTACACATTCAATAAGACGTTGAGAGTGGAGGCTGTGGGAGCCCAGTGTTAGCAGGAGAAGAAATATGCAAGGACTTAATGGTAAGAACTCCAGGGGCTGTAGAAGAATATGTCCCCATTCAGAGAACATTTGTGAAGAAAAGATAGAAAGGAAATTTTGGGGACCAAATTTTTTGGGGTGTCCATATGCCTCAGATTGTCTCATTATTATTTTATTGTAGATCAAAGGAGATTCCACATCTTCCTGCGTATTGCTATCCGAAGTATGCAACCTGGCCCTCATAGAGTTGGTGGTAAGTTCTCAGAAGCACTTGTGTCTTGGGGATATTTGTACTTCTATTCCTGCTGTTTGTCACATCAAGTTGGGTGGTTGAGTAAGGTTTAAAAAAATCAGAATGCTGGGGAGATATACACTCCTTGGCAAAGCCAGAGATGACTTCTTCAAGTAGAGAAAAGCAGGAGGAAAAATAAATGATTTATGAACTATAAAGCCAGAGAAAAGCAGAAGGAGGAAGTACCATTTTTATGAGACGTTTTACTCAAGCAGAGGAAAGCAGAAAGAGGAAAGATGATTTATGAACTATAAAGACAGAGAGTTTTTACTGAAGCAGAGAAAAGAAGGAACAATGATTTATGAACTATAAAGACAGAGACTTTTTACTCAAGCAGAGAAAAGAAGGAACTATGATTTATGAACTATAAAGACAGAGGCTTTTTACTGAAGCAGAGAAAAGAAGGAACAATGATTTATGAACTATAAAGACAGAGACTTTTTACTCAAGCAGAGAAAAGAAGGAGCAATGATTTATGAACTATAAAGACAGAGACTTTTTACTCAAGCAGAGAAAAGAAGGAACAATGATTTATGAACTGTAAAGACAGAAACTTTTTACTGAAGCAGAGAAAAGAAGGAACAATGATTTATGAACTATAAAGAGAGAGAATTTTTAGTCAAGCAGAGAAAAGAAGGAACAATGATTTATGGACTATAAAGACAGAGACTTTTTACTCAAGCAGAGAAAAGAAGGAACAATGATTTATGGACTATAAAGACAGAGACTTTTTACTCAAGCAGAGAAAAGAAGGAACAATGATTTATGGACTATAAAGACAGAGACTTTTTACTCAAGCAGAGAAAAGAAGGAACAATGATTTATGGACTATAAAGACAGAGACTTTTTACTCAAGCAGAGAAAAGAAGGAACAATGATTTATGGACTATAAAGACAGAGACTTTTTACTCAAGCAGAGAAAAGAAGGAACAATGATTTATGGACTATAAAGACAGAGACTTTTTACTCAAGCAGAGAAAAGAAGGAACAATGATTTATGAACTATAAAGACAGAGACTTTTTACTGAAGGAGAGAAAAGAAGGAGCAATGATTTCTGAACTATAAAGACAGAGACTTTTTACTCAAGCAGAGAAAAGAAGGAACAATGATTTCTGAACTATAAAGACAGAGACTTTTTACTCAAGCAGAGAAAAGAAGGAACAATGATTTCTGAACTATAAAGACAGACTTTTTACTCAAGCAGAGAAAAGAAGGAGCAATGATATATGAACTATAAAGACAGAGACTTTTTACTCAAGCAGAGAAAAGAAGGAACAATGATTTATGGACTATAAAGACAGACTTTTTACTGAAGCAGAGAAAAGAAGGAACAATGATTTATGAACTATAAAGACAGAGACTTTTTACTCAAGCAGAGAAAAGAAGGAGCAATGATTTATGAACTATAAAGACAGAGACTTTTTACTCAAGCAGAGAAAAGAAGGAACAATGATTTCTGAACTATAAAGACAGAGACTTTTTACTCAAGCAGAGAAAAGAAGGAGCAATGATTTATGAACTATAAAGACAGAGACTTTTTACTCAAGCAGAGAAAAGAAGGAACAATGATTTATGAACTATAAAGACAGAGACTTTTTACTCAAGCAGAGAAAAGAAGGAACAATGTATTATTTATGAAAACTGTTCCCACATCCCTTTGAAACCACATTTTGAAAAAAACCTGCATTCACTTAACTCTCACAGCTAACAATTTCAAGGTTGCCAAGAACAGTATGATTTTTTAAAAACTGATGTAGGGGTTGTTCACGCTGGTTTACTGTGCGTTTGCAGCTGTTTGTATTCCCATTTAATCTATACAGTCTACATGACATTATTTATCCTCAAACAACGCCAATCTTTTCCATTGTAAATTCAGGTTCACCCAATATGGGGCTAAGCTAATAAATTGAAGGAAATGAAGCTCCAAACTGCTCCACTCGGGGTCACATGATTTGTTCTGCTTCTCCCCTTTCTGTGCCCACCACTTCCTCCCTGCTTTCATTTCATTTCCAGCAGTGTTTGCAGCTATTTCCGGTGCTCCTGAAAGGAGGAGCGTCACATGATTTGTTCTGCTTCTCCCCTTTCTGTGCCCACCACTTCCTCCCTGCTTTCATTTCATTTCCGGCAGTGTTTGCAGATATTTCCGGTGCTCCAGAAAGGAGGAGCGTCACATGATTTGTTCTGCTTCTCTCCTTTCTGGGCCCACCACATCCTCACTGCTTTCATTTCATTTCCGGCAGTGTTTGCAGCTATTTCCGGTGCTCCTGAAAGGAGGAGCGTCACATGATTGGTTCTGCTTCGCCCCTTTCTGTGCCCACCACTTCCTCCCTGCTTTCATTTCATTTCCGGCAGTGTTTGCAGCTATTTCCGGTGCTCCTGAAAGGAGGAGCGTCACGATTGGTTCTGCTTCGCCCCTTTCTGTGCCCACCACTTCCTCCCTGCTTTCATTTCATTTCCGGCAGTGTTTGCAGCTATTTCCGGTGCTCCTGAAAGGAGGAGCGTCACATGATTGGTTCTGCTTCGCCCCTTTCTGTGCCCACCACTTCCTCCCTGCTTTCATTTCATTTCCGGCAGTGCTTGTAGCTATTTCCGGTGCTCCTGAAAGGAGGAGTGTGACATGATTGGTGCTGCTTCTCCCCTTTCTGTGCCCACCACTTCCTCCCTGCTTTCATTTCATTTCCGGCAGTGTTTGCAGCTATTTCCGGTGCTCCTGAAAGGAGGAGTGTCACATGATTTGTTCTGCTTCTCCCCTTTCTGTGCCCACCACTTCCTCCCTGCTTTCATTTCATTTCCGGCAGTGCTTGTACCTGTTTCTGGTGTGCTCCTGAAAGGAGGAGCGTCACATGATTTGTTCTGCTTCTCCCCTTTCTGGGCCCACCACTTCCTCCCTGCTTTCATTTCATTTCCGGCAGTGCTTGTAGCTATTTCCGGTGCTCCTGAAAGGAGGAGCGTCATATGATTTGTTGTGCTTCTCCCCTTTCTGTGCCCACCACTTCCTCACTGCTTTCATTTCATTTCCGGCAGTGCTTGTACCTGTTTCTGGTGTGCTCCTGAAAGGAGGAGCGTCATATGATTTGTTTTGCTTCTCCCCTTTCTGTGCCCACCACTTCCTCCCTGCTTTCATTTCATTTCCGGCAGTGTTTGCAGCTATTTCCGGTGCTCCTGAAAGGAGGAGCGTCATATGATTTGTTCTGCTTCTCCCCTTTCTGTGCCCACCACTTCCTGCTTTCATTTCATTTCCAGCAGTGCTTGTAGCTGTTTCTGGTGTGCTCCTGAAAGGAGGAGAGTCACATGATTTGTTCTGCTTCTCCCCTTTCTGGGCCCACCACTTCCTCCCTGCTTTCATTTCATTTCCGGCAGTGCTTGTAGCTATTTCTGGTGCTCCTGAAAGGAGGAGCGTCATATGATTTGTTGTGCTTCTCCCCTTTCTGTGCCCACCACTTCCTCACTGCTTTCATTTCATTTCCGGCAGTGCTTGTACCTGTTTCTGGTGTGCTCCTGAAAGGAGGAGCGTCATATGATTTGTTCTGCTTCTCCCCTTTCTGTGCCCACCACTTCCTCCCTGCTTTCATTTCATTTCCGGCAGTGTTTGCAGCTATTTCCGGTGCTCCTGAAAGGAGGAGCGTCATATGATTTGTTCTGCTTCTCCCCTTTCTGTGCCCACCACTTCCTGCTTTCATTTCATTTCCAGCAGTGCTTGTAGCTGTTTCTGGTGTGCTCCTGAAAGGAGGAGCGTCATATGATTGGTGCTGCTTCTCCCTTTTCTGTGCCCACCACTTCCTCCCTGCTTTCATTTCATTTCCGGCAGTGCTTGTAGCTGTTTCCGGTGTGCTCCTGAAAGGAGGGGTGTGTGTGTGTGTGTGTGTGTGTGTGTTTCATCATCAACAACAACCAAATACGAGGGTGAACTGAACAGCAACTCTGCAGAAGAAAATCTGTGTTCTAAAGGTGCTACCCTGTAGTTTAATAAAACTAAGCAAACATCAGTATTTGTTTCCTTTACCTTAAATAATATTCACTTAATAGTTTTGCCTGACGATATTCTGGATTAGACATCAGATGCCTAAATTCATAACAAGAAGCAAAAACTCTGAATTCCTGACAACTAAATTGTAGTCCACAATTTGTCATAACAGTATGTGAAATGCCCTGTCTTGCAAAACATTGCTTTCCTAGCGAGACTAATATATGCAAACCACTGGCTCAGCACTAATGGGGATGAGAGCTGCTGCTGCCACCATCTGGTGAGTAATCACCATCATTTTTTCCAGATGATATAAATAGAGGTGCAACATGCATCAGTATGTACACATTCAATAAGACGTTGAGAGTGGAGGCTGTGGGAGCCCAGTGTTAGCAGGAGAAGAAATATGCAAGGACTTAATGGTAAGAACTCCAGGGGCTGTAGAAGAATATGTCCCCATTCAGAGAACATTTGTGAAGAAAAGATAGAAAGGAAATTTTGGGGACCAAATTTTTTGGGGTGTCCATATGCCTCAGATTGTCTCATTATTATTTTATTGTAGATCAAAGGAGATTCCACATCTTCCTGCGTATTGCTATCCGAAGTATGCAACCTGGCCCTCATAGAGTTGGTGGTAAGTTCTCAGAAGCACTTGTGTCTTGGGGATATTTGTACTTCTATTCCTGCTGTTTGTCACATCAAGTTGGGTGGTTGAGTAAGGTTTAAAAAAATCAGCATGCTGGGGAGATATACACTCCTTGGCAAAGCCAGAGATGACTTCTTCAAGTAGAGAAAAGCAGGAGGAAAAATAAATGATTTATGAACTATAAAGCCAGAGAAAAGCAGAAGGAGGAAGTACCATTTTTATGAGACGTTTTACTCAAGCAGAGGAAAGCAGAAAGAGGAAAGATGATTTATGAACTATAAAGACAGAGACTTTTTACTGAAGCAGAGAAAAGAAGGAACAGTGATTTATGAGCAGTCAGTGGATCTGGTGCCCATGGGGACTGGTGGGGCGGAAGGCAGGGAGCCCAAGAGTAGGCGGAGCCAGAGCCAGTGACCGGCAGAGTCCACTAATTGTCATCTTGTCCCCCATCCTCCTCCCTGATGAGTTCTACAAGGGCAACACTGGGGCAGAGGAGGAGGAGGAAGGTGGCAGCCAGGGCCACCCCCTGGACTGGCTGTAAGCGAGAAGGGCAGGCAGGAGGAGTCTGGGTGAGGGCAGGCTGAGGCTGGTGGGGCAGAGCCCCATTTGCCCCAATGGAGCAGTCTCCCCTGAACACTGGCTGACCTGATACTTGAGAAGGCTGTCTCTCCTCCTTCCACCCCTGCACCCATTTTGGCTTTCCCCACCTTTTCCTCACCTCTCCTTGACCTTATCTCCCTCTAGACTCCCCTCACTCATATTAACTTATTCCAATGGATGCAGGATCCTTACCCCCGGCATTGAGAATTGGGCTGAAGACACACTTGTGGTTGTATTGGTTTCAGCACGTCTCCCAATTGTGTTTTGTGAAATGGGAGACACACGACATTAGTCAAACTCCACCCGTTTTTACTCCAAAACCTGGGAAATTGGAGATCGATTACATTTTACCTTGAAGTCAGTTTTGCACAGGCTTCAAAACTGATTGGTCATCAACCCCCATTGCCATTTCAGGTGTGTCCAATGGAAACACTTTGCAGTAGGCTCAGGCCAAGACATTAATTGGCCCAATACTTTGCTGTGAACAGTCCTAAAAGGTCTGACATCAGTAGTGGGGAAAGGAGATGTGTCCAGCCGTGGGCAAATACATTTCAAACTGCAGCCAGACAAGAGCAGTCTTGCTGCTTTTGAAACAGCTAGTGTGCACATAGCCCTAGATATTGCCATGATAATACCATTGCATATCCGTTGTCAGCACCGTCAAGTACTAAATGTTATTGCGTGTCAACAGTTAAATATTGCAAAACATCCATAGCCAGCTAATAAATAGGGAAATGACTGAGCTCTGGGGGTTAAATGGAGAATCCATTATTTATGTATTTATTATTTGATTTATATCCCGCCCTTCCTCCCAGCAGGAGCCCAGGGTGGCAAACAGAAACACTAAAAACACTTTAAAACATCATAAAAACAGATTATTTGGAGAATATATGAGTACTTAAGAGAATATTGCCTCCCAAAATCTGCAAAGGAGAATTTTGATGAGAATATTTTTGGAACAAAATCATTCCAACTCTACAGATGAGTGTGTGTAGTATGTGTTTTAAGTTGTCTCCTCATTATTTTGTTGTAGGTCAAGGTGGATCCCCGGCAGTTCCGTATTTTACTTTTCAGAGTCGATGGTAAGTCTTAGGATGGGCAGTAGGGATGGTTCCATCAGTTTTTCATGTATCCAATCTTAAATTCAGCTCTCCTCATTTCTGCAGCAATTTGTGATTTAAAAAAATCCTTATGAAAATTCTCCAGAATTTTAGTGCGAATTTATCCTAATAAACACATTTCTGTACTCTGTTTTGACTAACATTTGCAACAACATAAAAATCCCAGCAGAATGGGAGAGAGAGCCGGATGTTTCTCTTTGGCCCTCAGGAATTGAAATGAATGAAGGGAGGAGGGGAGGGAGGGGGTGTGGAGAGGGGAACGATTCACACACCCACCTAAAAGCATTGGAGCAAAGCATCTGCAAGCACTAGAGATCCGGAGTGCAGACATTTGTTCCTTCCCTTTTCATATTATCAGAGGATTGGCTTAGTACAGATATACAGGGGGAAAACTGTGATAGCTTCTGTTTGCCAGTAACGTCATGTGAACCGTGCAAATTAAAAGGGGATGTGAGTAGCACCAGACCCACAGTAAATCCCCATGTAGATGAGCCCTATGTTTCATTTCGCATATTGTTTCAGAAACTGCAAATTTGATAATTTGGCTTGAAATACGAACTGAATTTAATTTCTCCTCCATCCCTAGTGGGCAGGGGTGATGAATCCATTAAGGTTTTTAAAAATGCCTGCCAACCCCCAATTGAATTGACTGCCACAGCCACCAGCATCAGGGAGGGGTAGATTGCAGCACTCTCTGCTCTGGTGTCCTAGGACGTTGCTGTCTTCTCTGGTCTAGCAATTTCCCTCCCCGCTGAGGAGCAAAAAGCAGGAAGGAGCGCTCCAATCTATTCTCAATGAGGAAGTAATTTTTTGTGGGGAGGGGAGAGAAAATCACAAGAGCAGGCCAGCGGGGGAGGGGGCAATGGAGGCTGATGCCTTTTGGTACTGATGGGACAGTTAATGGTAGGCAGAGCCAGGGTTCACAGTAGAAGAGCCAACCAGTCACAGTTTTTCTCCCCATCCGCCTTCCTTGCAAATACGCAGAATAGAAGGCTGCAGGCCTGTGCCCACTTACATGGGAGTAAGCCTCACTGAACTCAGTGGGGCTTGCATATACGTAGGGCTACATAGGATTGTTCTGCATGCACACACATAATGAATGAAAGCAGTCTTCTTTAAACAGTTGACAATTCAGTTCAATGTTGTCCCATCATGGTTCCTAAAATTGACCTCTTATATGGATTCACTGAAATACTACATTTTTAAAACGGTCCTTTTAACTTTGTGCATACACTCATTAAATAAAAGGTCAGTGCAAACAAACAGCCCTTCCAAACAGGCCAGTTTTGTTTGCAGCTACCTGGCAACAAGACAGAGGTTGACCCGCATCTCCCCTTTGACCCACACCAGCCAGGGCAGGCAGTGTGTGTGTGGAAAAACTTCCTCTTTGCTCTGCCTGCTCCCGGCTGGTGCAGCAAAGAGGCCCAGATCAGGCTGATTGCAAATAATGTGAAGGCAGCAAGGCTGGCTCTGGATCCAGATGATTCTGTTGTAGCCTAGCTCTGCCTACTCCCAAAATGCCCCATTTCAGGGGTTCCTGCTGATTATCACTGGTGGGGATACCGCTGGTGGTAAACCCCATCTATCATTTGGGCAAGCACATTGGAGCACTCTTCACTGGCAAGGCTCCCCGTAGAACCAGGCAGGGCTGGATAGAGTGACACCTCTGCCTATACAACACCCCCCTCCACACAATGGATTGGGGGATTGAACTGCTCTGCCCATCAGATGTATTAATATATTCCATTTGGCTTTGGCTCCACCTACTTTTGCACTTCAGCCACACCCACTTTGGCATGTGGTCCTCAGATCAAAAAAAGAAATTTTGAAGAAACCTTTTAAGCAGTTTTTGTTTCAGTCCGAGAGATGTCCAAGAACCTCAAGTCTTCCCCTCTTGTCTTGTTGCAGGCCAAGATGGATCCATTTCCAAGGCTACAGCATGTTTTACCATGCAATCAGGATGTTTCACTGTTGGTGGTAAGTCCTAAGGAGCTGCGGTCTTGGGCTTACTCCATTTTGTGGCATTTGCCATGTCTTTGGCAGAATATTACTTGATGCTACTTGATATCCTGATAATCTTGAATTGTTTCTGTAGCTGACCAAGGCGGGCCCCACCATTAGACCTACCATTAGTAAGATGGCTTCCTCAGGCAGTAGATTTTGGCTGCCACAAAACTGAAATTCGTTTCAATGCTAGCCAGAACTAGAGACCTCCAATGTGCCTCATCTTGTCTCCTTGGTGTTTCCCCCCTCACAGAGCTACAATTCCCAGAGTTCTCTGGGAAGAGGGATTCTGTTAAACCGCTCTGGCAATTGTAGCTCTATGAGGGGAACTGGGTTCTCCTAACAGCTCTCACCATCTTTCACAAGCTACACTTCTCAGGATTCTTTGGGCGAAGCCTGGACTGTATAAAGTGGAATAAATGAATAGCGTAAATATGGCCCATGTCTGGGAGAATCCGTGTGTGTGTTGCTGTGAACTCTTAGCGGGAAGTGTGGGATATAAATGCTATTTATAAGACTGGATTGAAATCTCCACCTTCTTCCTGTATATTCTCCCTCTGTGAAAATGTGGACTAGTTTTCTTTGGGGGCAAGGAGAGGAACCATTTCTCTGAATTTTTTGGGTTGAGGTTTACTATTTACTTTTCTGGGTCTCAAGAAGAAGTGCAGATGGCAGAAACCTGTGCGTTAATCCTCACCCCACTTCCCACCAGCCATACTTCCCAAGATGCTTTGGGGGCAACATGGTGTGGCATGATTTGGCGTTGCTGCCAAGGGTATTCCAGGAAGTGGGAGTAGTGGGAAGTTATGGAGAAGGACTGCCTTGTGCCACTGTGAGCGGCATGGGAATTTTGGCTGTGAGTGGCACAGGGAAAAACCCTGGTCAAGGTGTAAGGATCCATACACTAAGCCTCTGCCCCCTCCCCAGAATTATGGAGAAATCCACCCTGAATTTTGTGATGGGTTTGTTTTGCTCCCACCCACCCAAAGAACTTCTGAAAAATAATTTTTTGAAATTTTTGGCACAGCCCTAGCTTTCTATTAACTTAAGCCTGCGATTCTATGCATATTTACTCAGATGTAAATCACACTGAACTCAATAGGGTTACTCCCACCCACGTATCCCACAGCAGACCCCAGATAAGGCTAACATAAAACTTAAAGTTATAACCAGTTAGAAGAAGTGGTCTTATATATCTTTTGGTATAAGCTCTCTTACTTACCCTATATGACTCTCTCAGATTGTACTTTTAGGAAGTTCTGCTCCTGTCCAGGCCGAGATCCGGTTAGAGATAAACTGAGCCCCTTCGGGAGAGCTTTTGGAAACCTTGGACCAGAGCAATGCCAATGAAGAATCAACTTTATGCTGAAATCAATGCTTTGCTTCTATTACTTGTTCAATCCACAATGTCTGAGGCTAAGCAAAGAGGAAAGCTGCAAGCACTTCTATGCAAAGTCTTTACCATTCTCCTTCCAAAACTCAGGGAACTCCAGGAGCAATAGAATCATGTAACGTTGCCTTATCGTTATTTTGATGGTTATTTCAGTCCATTCCAATTCAGTGGGATTTCCTCGAGTCCTGTATAAAAGGGCTTTTAGGGGGGGAAATAGAAATGAGACACATTATTTATCCCAATCCGGGTGCAGGTCTGGTTTGGGGACTACCTTAGTGGATGACTTGTGGAGGTGCATCCTTTTTGGACTTAGTGGATTCCATACCATTGGCCAAAGCGTCCTTCTTGGGCATCTGTCTGGAAGAGGAAATGGAAGGAAATAGGAAGCTACCTTATACCGAGTCATACCATTGGTCAATGTTGTCTACGGTACACTGACTGGCAGCGGCTCTCTGGGGTTTCATACAGGGAGTCATTCTCAACCTTACCTGGCAATGCCAGGACCAAACCTGGGACCTTCTGCATGCAAAGCAGCTGCTGTACCACTGAGCCGTGGTGGTTCCATCTGACAGATCCCAGAAGATGAGGCCCCGTGGCCAATGCCCTCGAGGTTCATTTGGGTTCCATACTGACCCCTGTACTATTTAACATCAACATGGAACCACTTGGAGAGGTCTTTTGGGGATTTGATCCCATGAACATGTTGACGACACACAGCTCTCCTTTTGCTTTCCATTCTATGCAAAGAAAGCTGTAAAGGTTCAGATTCTATGTTTGAGCACAGTGGTGGGATTGTGCGTTGGCTAACAAACAGACTTAATTCATACAAGACATACAAGACAGTTGGTCCGTAGGAAAGCTGATCCAGAATTAAGCATACAACCTACAGTGGATTGGATTGCACTCTCTTTGAAGTTTGGGGGGGGGTTACAATTGGATCTGTCTTTCTGTTTGAAAATAATGAGTCAGAAAAATAAACTCTGGATGGGTTATGTGTGTATGTGCTCACTCCTCCCCCAACTCATATTTAGCAATAGACCAAAGCAAGCTCACATGTGGTCTTTCCACTAGGTGGAGACAGTATTCTGTATATTCATGTGATGCAAATGGAGTGTGTTGTTGCCCAATTGTATGTCATGATCGCTGCTTTTTACAATCAAATCCCAATGTTAATACACAGCCTGAACAACTGCAATGTAACATACTGAATTTGCGCTATTGTAGTTTCTATGAGTAAGTAAAATGATGTATGTTAATATTTATATCTTATATTTTCTACTTGCAAACGCTGGATTTTGCAACCCAGCCCCCCCCTTTATTGGGCTCTAAGAAAATTCTTGCTCTTAAAAGAGGAATTATTTTTCAAAAACCTTTATTGCTGGAACTTCTGCTGACCTCAGTGACCCAGAGATGGTGGTGGGTCTGTAGCAGTTCTTGGTCACTTAGATTCTGTTTTTCTGTTGTGGTTTCTTTTTATATCTTTAAGCTCAGATGTGAATTTTCAGTGGACCTTAGTGTGTGTGCGGATAGATGCAATGTGGTTATAAATTTCTACATGCCAAGGTTGCTCCTTAGGATATATACCACTGGAATGTTACAAACACTTTATGTTGTCCTTCTCATCAAATAACCTGTTTCAACGTTTACCTTCTTGGAGGGGGGTTTACATCTGTGCCCTTTCATGGAAGGAGCATTAATACTGTGACAGAACACTTACGGGGCAACATTGCAAAATATAATCTTTTTGTCACATGCTTTTTCTTTACAAAAATAAAATGGTTCTCTCTTGCCAACCTTTGTTGTCCTGCACTTTTTTTCCTGCCAAGTTCTGTATTTCTCTCTTGGGCATTACTTGGTCTCTCTCTCAATTGACCTTAAGGCCACACAGTCCCTTCTCTCAGTCAAAGAGGGCCCAAACAGGTTCTCTGAATGACATGGGATTGGAACAGCAAGGACTCCCCGTGTTATCATCTCTTCTTTAGCCCACCATTAGCAAAGCTGATAGGATCTGTTGCAGAGCTTGGAAAAGTTACTTTTTTGAACTACAACTCCCATCAGCCCCAGCCAACATGGCCACTGGATTGGGCTGATGGGAGTTGTAGTTCAAAAAAGTAACTTTTCCAAGCTCTGCTCTGTGCAACACCAAATAACTTCTAAAATAAAGAGACAAATGAAAGACAAGCAGGCCTAGAAAAACACACCTGGATTCCCTACCCTTTACAATCCTGGTTTCTCTCCCCCCGCTTGCCCTCCCTAAGGATCCTGGGAGATGTAGTCAGCATAGTCAGACTAGCGCTAGAGGAGTCTCTGTTGCAATAGAAACAACTCAGATGCGTGGAAATTCGCCTATTTATTTATGTAGCAGCATCAGTGCATGATGCTCTGTCAGAATGGTGGGACATCTGTTTTGGCCCGAGGGCCACATTGCCTTCTGGGCAACCCTCGGGGGGCCATATGCTATGGTGAAGGGGCCAGAGGCAAATGTGGGCAGTGCAATGAATGTAAACGTTATTTGTGCAGCAGTTTCTACACGCACCCCTCTCTAACCTCCATCCAGGCAAGCAAGAGGCATTATCAGAGTTCAAGATCACATCCCAGCCAGACAAAAACACTGGAGGTGGGCCGATGAGGGGTGTGGCTGGGGAGGGGGTTTCATCTGGTGAAAGTCCAGAGGGCCAGACAGAGAGGCCTGGAGAGCCACATTTGCTCCCCAGCCTGAGGTTCTCCACCCTTACCTTACAGAGTACAAAAGAGAGCAGGTCCCCGCCCAGAGGAGCTTACAACCCACAATGCAATGCTGGGTAAACAGCGAAGGCAGCGGCGCCAAAGGTCAACAGGGAAGCAAGGCCTGGTTATTGCGGTTGCATATGCTTAGGCTTGGTTACAGGTGCAAAACCACCACCATGTGAGAGCCTCCTCATCTGGCCACAGCCTCCCCTCCTTGGCTCTGCCCTGCTTTTAAAAAGCTCGTATTGAAATCAAGGGGAGTCTCTCTCCCCACAAGCCTAACTGTTGAGGCGATGGTGGGAGAGGCTGTGTATGTGGGGGGGTCAAAGCTGGGGAATGATGGGGTAGTGGCAGACAGGTAACCTTTTGCCCTCCTCTGTTGCGACTCCCCCTTACCTGCTGAAAACACAGTCACATTTAAGCTTGAAAAAACCCTCCTTTCGGCTCAAGCCTATGCCATGGGGGGGGGGAGGATATGTGCTTGTGCTAATTGTGTGTGCGTGTGTGTGTGTGTGTGTGAGAGAGAGAGAGAGACTGCTAAGTGGCTGTTTGTTTATGATTCAATTCTATGTCAGAGGCAGTATATACCATCTGCTTCTAAAGGCCAGTTGCTGGGAATCGCAGGTAGGGAGAGTGCTCTTGCACTCAGGTGCTCCTTGTGGGCTTCCCATTGAGGCAACTGGTTGGCCACTGTGAGAACAGGATGCTAGACTAGGTGGGCCACTGGCCTGATCCTGCAGGGCTCTTCTTATGGCGAGATGGTCCAAAGATCAGACTCCAAAGCATTAAAACCACAGAGTTCTGGCTCCTAGAGATGGCATCAGAGGGCATGAAAACTGCTGTGATGACCTCTTCCTAACTGGTGGGGAGGGTGGGATTGGAGGTCTGTTCTTGCTGTAGAATAGGTGCTGCATATTCCCAGAGAGAAGAGCTGCAAGTGGAAGACTTCACAGCGAGTTACAGCAAGGAAGGGAAGAGAGAAGCACCAAGAGAGGCAAGGAATCCATGGCTGGAGAGGGGAAAGAGGGCGTAAGGAGTGAGAGACGTCCCAGACCTACTCCTCCAAATCAGGAGGCTTGTGCCTATCTAGCTCCTTCCAATTATGCACAGTCGAATGTAGGGATGTAGCTCATTGGTGGAGTTCATGCTTTCCATGCAGAAAGTCTCATGTTCAGTCCTGGTCCTTCCAATTTAAAGCATAAGAAGGTACCAGGGGAAGAAGGTATCCAGCCCTGCTGGATCAGACCAAGAGGCAATTCTAGTATTCCTTTTCTCCTCTAGGATGCACTCCTTAACATGGTGAGGGGGTTTGAGAGCATCAAAGAAGCTGAGAACAATGCCGTCAGGAGTCTAGACCAAGAGGCTAGACTCCTAGCAGGGGCACCCAAGGTGAAATGGTCAAACCTGAGATACCAGACTAAAATGCAACCAGATTCAGAGGATGGCAATGGTAAACCACCTCGGAATGCCTCTTACCACGAAAACCCTATGAACAGAGTATCCAAAATGCAACACGAGATAGTGCTGGAAGATGAGACCCCCAGGACAGAAGGCACTCATCAACCTACTGGGGAAAAACAACAGACAAGTACGTATAGCACTATGACTAATGATGCAGCAGGGTCAAAGCTGAAAGGAAGCCCAGAGGCTGATGTGCACAGATGCAAAAGGAGAGTCCAGAGTTGTACAATGTACACAATAGGAATATGGAATGTGAGAAGCATGAACCAGGGAAAGTTAGAAATTGTCAAGCAAGAAATGGAACGTATCAACATTACCATACTTGGTGTGAGTGAATTAAATGGATGCAAATGGGACATTTTCAATCAGGCAGATAGAAAACATTTTATGCAGGAAATGAGAAATTAAGAAGAAATGGGGTTGCTTTAATAGTGAGAAGTGATGTAGCAAAAGCAATTAGGAACTATAACGCAAGGTCTGAGTGAGCTATATCAATGAGATTTAATGGGAAACCTATTAACATAACCATCACCCAAGTCTATGCTCCAACGGCAAATGAAGAAGAGGAGGAATTGGAGAGATTTTACACAGAAGTACAGGAAGAAATTCATCACACACCAGAACAAGATGTTCTGATAATCATGGGGGACTGGAATGCAAAAGTAGGGAACAGAGAAGAACTAGAAATTGTGGGGAAATGGGCTTAGGAGATAGAAATTAAGCAGGAGAAAGACTTATTGAATTCTGTGAAACCAATAATTTGTTTCTCGCCAACACATTTTTTGAGCGACCAAGAAGACAACTGTACACGTGGACATCACCAGATGGTCAAATTGATTCTATAATTCCTAAATTGATTCTATAATTGGTAGCAGAAGATGCGAAGTTCCATACTTTCTGCAAAAACAAGACTAGGAGCAGACTGCGGTACAGATCATGAACTGGTCGTATCGAAAATCAGAATAAAGCTAAAGAATGACAACAAAGCACTCATAATGCCAAAATACAATTTAAATAATATCCCAGAAGAATATAAAGAACAAATAAGGAACAGGTTTCAGGCTTTAAACTTAGTTGATAAAGAACCAGAAAAACTATGGATTGAAGTCAGAGACATTATCAGGGAAGAATGCAAAAAGAAAATACCTCTAGTTAAAAAGAGAAAAAGACCTCAATGGATAACTGACAAAGTTCTTAAAATGGTTAAAGAAAAGGGAGGGAAAAGCAAAAGGAGATAGAAACACGGTCAGAACCCTAAATGCAGTAATACAGTAACTAGTACGTAGGGACAAAGAGAACTATATAATAGTTATTGTATAGAAATAGAAGAGAACAACAAAAAAGGTAGAACAAGAGCCCTATTCCTAAAGATTAGAGAAATTAAAGGGAAATTAAAACCAAGAATAGGGATGTTGAATAATCAACAGGAAAACACACTGACTGACCGAGATAAAATAAAAGGAAGATGGAAGCAATACACTGAAGAACTATATAAAAGAGATGCAAGGATGACAGATTCATTCACCGAGGAACCGTATGATGAGGAACCAGAAATTTTAGGATATAAGGTGAAAGCTGCTCTTAAAATTCTTGGAAGAAACAAATCACCAGGAACAGATGGCATTCCAATAGAGTTGCTACAAGTTACTGAGACTGAATCTGTCCAAATTTTGACAAAAATGTGTCAACAAATATGGAAAATAAAACAATGGCCCTCAGAGGGGAAGCGTTCAATATACATCCCAATTCCAAAGAAAGGGGATCCCAGGGAAGGCAGTAATGATCAAACTTAATATCCCATGCAAGTAAAGTAATGCTCAAGATTCTACAACAAAGGCTCTTACCATGTATGGAGTGAGAAATGCCAGATGTCCAAGCTGGATTTAGAAAGGGAAGAGGTACCAAACATATGTTGGATAATGGAATGGCCCAAAGAATTTCAGAAGAAAATCACCCTGTGCTTTATAGATTACAGCAAAGCGTTCGGTTGGGTAGATCATGAAAAACTATGGAACGCTTTAAAAGAAATGGGGGTGCCACAGCATCTGATTGTCCTGATGCACAACCTATACTCTGGACAAGAGGCTACTGTAAGGACAGAATATGGAGAAACTGATTTGGTCCCAGTCAGAAAGGGTGTGAGACAGAGGTGTATTTTTTCACCCTATATGTTTAATCTATATGCAGAACATATCATACGGAAAGCAGGAAAGCGGAAAGATGAAGGAGGTGTGAAGATTGGAGGGAGTAAAGACTAAAGTAATGATAACAGGAGATTAATGTAACTTTAAAGTTGACAATGAGGACATTGAACTTGTCAAGGATTATCAATAGCTTGGCACAGTCATTAATCAAAATGGAGACAACAGTCAAGAAATCAAAAGGCGGTTGGACTGGTGAGGTCAGCTATGCAACCACTAGAAAAGGTTCTCAAATGCAAAGATGTATCACTGAATACTAAAGTCAGGATCATTCAGACCATGGTATTCCCATCTATATGGATGGAAGTGAAAGTTGGACAATGAAAAAAGCAGATAGGAGAAAAAATCAATTCATTTGAAATGTGGTGTTGGAGGAGAGCTTTGCGCATACCATGGACTGCGAAAAAGACAAACAATTGGGTGTTAGAACAAATTAAACCAGAACTGTCACTAGAAGCTAAAATGATGAAACTGAAGTTATCATACTTTAGACACATCATGAGAAGACATGATTCACTAGAAAAGACAATAATGCTGGGCAAAACAAAAGGGAGCAGAAAAAGAGGAAGGCCAAACAAGAGATGGATTGATTCCATCAAGGAAGCCACAGACGTGAATTTACCAGATCTGAACAGGGTGGTTCACGACAGATGCTGTTGGAGGTCGCTGATTCATAGGGTCGCCATACGTTGCAGTCGACTTGAAGGCCCATAACAACAACAACTACTGCCCCACATGCCCCTGTTGGTACATTTTGGTGGGTTGCCAACTTAGGGTGACCCTATGAAGAGGGTTCTCATGGTAAGCAGTATTCAGAGGTGGTTTACCATTGCCTTCCTCTTGGAGCCCTGTTAAGCCTATCAAAACCATCCCTATGTTCTGAGTGAGGGCAGGGCTCTTTCCTTGCAGGCCATACATACGTATATGGCAGCAAAGCATATTCTGGAAGCCGAGCAGTAGGACAGCAGCCTTACATTTTGCTTCTTTTATTTTCTTTATATTATGTCACTCCACTGGCTTGTGTCATGATCTGGTCTGAGACTTTGGCTTACTGGACCTCAAACAGCTCTGAGTGAGTAACTTGCTCCAACAAAGTTGGGAGCGGACTGAGGTATTTTGTGCCTCTGTCTCCAGACTGCCTCCTCCAGGTTCCACCCCGTTGTAGAGAACTCTGCAGAGCCTTAAAGGGCCAACCCTCTGGCATGAAGATGGGCACTCTTCCTCTGTTCCACAGTCTCTCTCTTGGACCACATTCACACCATACCTTTATTCAGGACTGGTGCCAAATGGTGGCCAGGTTGGGCCTTGGCCGAGGGCCCCTGAAGAACCCCTCCTTAGGGTGTGGGGGCAGCACTCCCCTTCTGTGATCCTTGGCAGGGTCGACTCCCGACCCTGCCGCAGATTGCAGAGATGGAGCTCCCAGCCCTTCCTATAGATTGCAGGCCTGCAGCGCCTGCCAACTCTACCTCCCTCCCTTTCTGTGAATGCCCTGCATGCTGTGTGTGCAGCTGCCATCAACCGAGATGGCAGCAGAGGCTTCTCTAAGGGGCTGATGCCCCTCCTGCCATCTTGATTGATGGTAGGCATGTGTGCCATCAATGAAGATGGCAGTAGAGGTATCAGCCCCTTAGAGAAGCCTCCACCGCCATCTTGGTTGATGGCAGTAACCTGCACGCCCAGTGTGCAGGGCATTCACAGAAAGAGACAAGAGGTAGGTGGAACAGTCCCACACGGTCTGTACGGGAGGGGGGGCTGGGAGCAGGGGGCCAGGGCAGGCTGTCACCGGCCCTGCCTTTATTTCACTATTATTCCACTTTAATCATGGTTTCTCCCAAAGAATCCTGGGAACTGTAGATTGTGAGGGGGGTGAGAGTTGTTAGGAGACCCCTATTCCCCTCACACAGCAACAACTCCCAGAGTTCCTTGGGAAGAGGGGTTGATTGTTGAACCACTCTGCTGGATCCCAGAGTCATGACAACTTGGACCGATTCGTGTGTAAGACTACAGAGTGTGAACGTCAGTGGACACAGAATGAGCCTGTTGTTTCAGTGTTGCCCTGGGCTGCTTTCGGGGAGAAGAATGCGATATAAATTTAATAATAAACAAGTGTCTATCTTTAGCTTTGCCTGCGTACACACCATATATTTAAGCCACATGGTTTCCCCCCCAACGATCCTGGGAACTGTAGTTTACCCATCACAGAGCTACAATTCCCAGCACCCTTAACAAACAACAGGTATGGTGTGACATGTTGTGTCTCCAGTTGGCCCTGCTCCAACTTCCCCCCCCCTCAGCCCCCTACCTACCTCCCCTACCAGTGCAGAGACCACCATTGCTATCTTATGGATAAAAAGAATTATTCTACTACCTCTGTATGTGTGTGTTTATTTTTAATGTTGTTTTAGACTACTTAGATGCGCAGCAGCCAAAGCCAGCACCTTGTAGGCGTTTTTTTAAAAAGCAACTGAAATGTAATTGTAGTGATTACTTTTGAGAAAAAGCAATCCGTTACTTTCAGAGCAAATGCAATTGTAACAGTAGTTACTACTTTTTTGGGCCATGTAATTGTAACTGTAATTTATTACTTTTTAAAATTAATCTTCCAAGCTCTGAGTATAAGGCAACTTAAATTCTCTCTGTGACATTAAGGAAGCTCAGCCAATGGCTGACACTTTAGGAAGAACTCAGCCCCAGTTTTAAACTATTACCCCAGATATTTCCCCCCTAGTTTAATTGCTATTTGATACATTCCTCTGCCCAGCTGCTTTTTTAACTTCAGCAACAAAGATGCCCGTCTGCATTACCATCTGTCTACAGCTTTTGATGTATTAACCTCTGCTCCTGAAGAGTTCCAGCTTTTCCTCAAAGCACCCTCCCCACCCCACAGTAATATAGCTGGTCTCTTCCAGATCTCATCCTGTTTATCTAAGTCTTTCGTTTATCTCAGAGTCACGGAACTGGAAGAAACCCAACTGCATTCCAAGCTGAAGCTGAGACAGGATATCATCTAGAGAATCCTCAAGAGAAGTCGCCAAGGAATGACAAGAGATTCTATCCACAAGCTCCCCTCCCCTCAGCTGCTTGGTCCGCAGCTGAGCGGGTCCTACAGGGTGCTTCCAGACAATGTGTTTATTCAGAATTCGTACTGATTTGTCTGTGAGGATGTTAGACGAGGTTGGCTATTTTGTGAGCATTCCTCCTGATTTGTCTGTGGGGAGGTTAGACAATGCGGGTTATTCGATGAGCATTTGTCCTGATTTGTCTCCGGGGAGGTTAGACAATGTCAGCTATTTGACAAGCATGTATTCTGATTTGTTTGTGGTGAGGGATGTTGTGTCAAAACAAGTGTTATCCAACACTTTCCAGTGCATCTGCCCATCACTTTCCTTATCACGAAAAGTCTGATCTTTTTACAAAGTGGGTTTGCTGCGCAAGTCTTCGCAATCAACTATAACCACACAACTTGAATTTGGCGGTATGTAACTGAATCCCACTCTGAAAACAGTGACTGTCTGGAAGTGCCTATAGCTATTTTTTATTTTGTTAACTTAAGAACATTTATAGACCGCTTAATAACACAATAAATAGTTTAAGCAGTCTACAAAAGAAGAGTATAAGCATTGATTTAAAAATGCAGATAAAACCAACATTGAAAAACAGGTAGATGTAATAAAGTTATAAAAAATATCGAGAAGATCAAGAGAATTTAAAAAGAAGCATACATAATAAAATTACATCCGTAATTTTTTGCCAAGGCAAAGAAGTTTTTAGCATGTGTCTAAAACATCACAGCAAAGGAGCTTGCCTGATGTTAACTCCTAGGGATAGCTTTGGATGGTGTCTAACGGGATTCCCCTCTCCTCCGAAAATGTGGTTCTCCCTATGCAAAGTGTGCAATAGGATCACTAACAAACTCCATCTAAAATGGAATATGGAGCTGTGCTACTGCAGAATTAGCTGCTATCAGCGGTATCTTTCATCAGGGGTTTTGTTCAGCAGAAATATCCTCCTCAATCCAATTAAACAAAATCAGCGTTGGAGAGAGTCTGAGGAAATCTTACATCCAGGAAGGGATATTTGGGACTGAAAATACAATATGCTACATGATCTTAAAGGGGCCCATGGGGCAACTAATCTGAGCAAAGCCATCGTGAGGTTGCACCTGTAATTCCAGCATCCATAGCACCAGTGGTGGCCGGTGCCCATTGAGACTGGTAGGGAGGCAGGCAGGGATACTTAACCGTAAGTGAAGCCAAAGCCAATGACAGGCAGAGATACTTCCTGATTGGTTGCTGTACGTGAGAAGGCAGGCAGGCAGGCAGGAGGTGGGCTGATGTAGGTGAGGCAGTGCCCCACTTTTCCTAGTGGACCATCCTCCGATGCTTAGCACTTCTAAATCCTTCTTCCTAGCTGGTCAGCTCCATCTTCATATATTTTGTTGCAATGCCTGCCCAGAAATCACGTGGAACTGCTTCCCCTTTTCTTTTCCTGCCTGGTGCTGCTTCCTTTGGCTTTTTGGGAGTTCCAGCAGTTCCCAGTGACTCTCCTTGCACTTTGACATTATTAAAAAGTAGGCAGCAATTGTGCTCTTGCAAAAATAGCTTTTCTAATTTTTGTTTTGTTTTGTTTTGGCACAGCTGTTTCTTGCATCTTTGAAATATTCTGAAGCTTCTTCAGGTTTTACGAAGAACCAAAAACCAATCCCATGACTGCCACCTACTGTGCTGCTTAGGCAATTGCCCGCAAGTTTCTTTAGTCTTGGGGTCACCAGCCACTGTGGTGTAGTGGTGAAGGTGCTGGACTACGACCTGGGAGACAAGGGTTTGAATCCCCACACAGCCATGAAGCTCACTGGGTGACTTTGGGCCAGTCACTCCTCCTCAGCCTCAGAGGGAGGCAATGACAAACCACCTCTGAATACTGCTTACCAAATGAAAAACCTATTCATAGGGTCACCCATAAGTCGACTTGAAGGCAGTCCATGTCCAGTCTATGCTATTTTGTGGGACAGCTTCAAGTACATGCTGGAACTTTAGGTTTGGATTAAAGCGAGCCACACACACGCAAAGGCTATCTAGTCCAGCATCCTCATAGTGGCCAACCAATTGCCCCCAGGAAGCCCACAAGCAGGACCTGAGCGCAAGAGCACTCTTTCCTCCTGCAGTTTCCAGCAACTGGGATTCGGAAGCATACTTCCTCCAACAGTAGAGGGAGAACATAGGCATCATGGCTAGTAATCACTGATAACATCCTCCATGAATTTATCTAATCTCGTGACAGCTGTTTTTATTAGGGCTGCAGGTAACCGTGTTTCCCAGCAGGACAAATAGTGAGAGAGGGATGGCAGCACTTTAAGTCTTTGGCTGCATATATACCATACCTTTAAAGCACATTTAGAACACATGGCTTCCCTCAAAGAATCCTGGGAACCGTAGCTTACCCATCCCTGAACTACACTCTTTAGTACCCTAAACAAACTACAGTTCCCAGGATTCTCTGGGGGGTGCCTCTGAGGATATGAGGAGTGAATTTCCCCTTCATCACCAGAAATGTGGAGCAGCCCCAGATTGCAAGTAAATATCTGGGTTTAAAAAGCAAAACTTTCTGAGTTATAAAGTGCGACTTCCACAAAGTCTGATGCCTTGCTTTTCAGCCTGGGTGTCTGAAGAAAACATCTGGAACATGTTAAACTGAAGTTTGAACCAGGTTGGTGAAGGCTTAATTCAAACCTCCCAGGACAGTCTTTTTTTGCATAGCTATGTTGATCGGACAATATTTTTTACTGCTTAAAATCTTGATTCGGGGGGTGTCTTATTCTGCGCCCAGTACTTCTCATCGTAGCCACAGCTGCAATAAGAGATAATCAACAATTAGAGCAAGAAATGCAAGAGTGATAAAAAGTATTCCCTATTTAGGATTTAAGTGGTAGATTCTTTCTGCTCACACAGGATTCTGCCTCAGGCAAGCGCAAGAGTCCCTCACAGAAAATAAAGTTGGCAACCGTGCAAAATGTAGCTCAGGCGTGGGGAACCTTTGGTCTGCCAGATATTGCTGAACTACAATTCCCATCAGCCCTAGCAAGCATAGCCAATGGCAGGGATGATGGGAACTGTAGTCCAAGAACATCTGGAGGGCCAAAAGTTCCTCATCCCATATGTAGATATATGGGCATGTGGGCCAGAAGAGGCCACCTCTCACTTTTTATTTTAAAAAAGAGAAAAGCTTTTCATTTCTATAAAATAGAGGGCAATTAACAGCCACTGCTGGGAGGTTCTTTGAAATCACACTGCAGTAGAGATGTAAAATTTGCAGAAAAGTTGAAGCCATGGGAAGAAACAAGTTTTTTTCTAGTAAAGAACGTTTTGGAAAATTGGAAAGACACTACATATATTTTTCAGCACCCTTACAGGTCAAAATTCACTTTGTTACTTTAGGAACATAAAACGTATTATATATAATTTGGTTTGTCCATGAAATTATCATGTCTGGTATATTAAAAGTACATTCAAACAATAATTACAAATCAAAATTACTTTTCAAAAATGTTTAGACTTTTGTTACAAATGGAACTACAAACTGCTAAACCTGGCATCTCTTTGATTTTGCCAGTTTATGAGGAGCAGGCAAAAAAAACCCGCAGAAGAAACCATCAATATTACATTTATTTACTTATCTATTAATTAAATTTATTTAATTATTAAATTTATATCCTGCCCTTCCTTCCAAAGGAGCTGAAGGTGGCAAACACACAAACATCTAAAACATATCTCGAAAAGTAAAACAAAGAAAATTATTGTGTCTTCTGAAAATTATATCTCCTCCAGTCCTCCGTAGTGTCAGACCTAAAACACTCATTTCCAAAGAAACGAGGAAGTTTCCTTCTGGGGCTAAAGATGGGCATTAGGGAGTGATTTTCCTCAGGACTACACCAGGGATGATGAAATGAAAAGGATTAGAGAGATTCAAGAAAGATCCCAATGGCTACTAGTCCTGATGATTGACTATTATCTCCAGAGGCACTATGCCTGTCTGGATACCAGTGATGGAGATCAGGAGCCAGAGAGGCCTGTTGGGTTCAGGCCCCGTTTATGGGCTTCCTATAAGGATCTGGTTGGCCACTTTGGGAAACAGTGCTCATCTAGACGGGCCTTTTGCCTGATCCAGCAGTGCATTTCTTATGCTCATATATGCTTAAGTGGTTAACCCTCCCCTCCATTGGATGGCTGACATCTTGTGCTCCCCTTGCTGGTGCCTTGCTGTGGGTTTCTCACTTGCTCCCTTGTCAGCTTGTTTCTCAGTGCCCCTTGCTTATGCATTGCCTGATTGGTTCCCTGCCCCAATCCCCAGGCCACACCCCTCTCTGTCCTCCTTGTCACCCTCCTTGTTTTGGTTTGGCACGAATGTGACCTTGAACTCTGATAACGGCTCTTGCTTGCCTGGATGGAGGTGAGAGAGGGGTATGTGAGTATGTGCATAAACTAGCCTACTGCACAAAGTGTACATTCATTGCTCTGTCCACTTTTGCGGCTTGCCCCACTCACCATGGCATGTGGCCATGAAGGGAATGCGGCCCTCAGGCTAAAGCAGATCCCCCACCATTCTAATAGAGCACCATGCACACAAATGGTGCTACAGAAAAAGAAAATAGCCAAAGTGCCACTGATCTCTTAAGTAGTTGTTGCCTGCAACAGAGACTTTTCTAGGAGTAGTCTGACTCTGTTGACTACATTTCCCAGGATGCTTGGCGGGGGTAACCAGGATTCTAGGGGGTAGGTATTCTAGGTGTGATTTTTCTCTCCAGATGTATTCTGATCTTGAGGGTAAACTGAGAGGAAGACCAAGTGGTACCCAAGAGAGAAATAGAGGTCCTAGCAGAGAGAAAGAAATACAGGACAACAAAAGTTGGCAAGAAGGAGCCATTTTATTTTATTTTTGTCAAGAAAAAGTGTCAGAAAAAGCATCAGGTAATTGATTTAAAAATAAATACTCGGAGAAGCTTTTCAAGTGACAAAAGACTATGTTTTGCAAAGTTGTCCCTGTAAGTGCTCTACTACAGTATTAATGCTCCCTTCTCGAAAGAGTGCGGATGTAAACATGTTACTTGATAGCCCTCTGCGACTAACAGGTCAGCCCGCTGGCAATAGTTCTCTGCCTTTCCCACGGCAGCCTTTTGGTTGGTGAGAGGGAGAGAAGGAGAAGGGGATGGCAGAAAGGAGGAGACAGAGAAAACAGGCGGCAGAAAGACAGAGAGAAAGGTGGTCTTGCCTACTTTTTATTAGGCCCTGCCCACTTCCAGCTTCAGTCCTGCCTACCACTGACCCCAGCCCTGCCCAGCGCCAGCATGTGACTCTTGACATATATTCTGTAGGGAATGTGGCCCGGGCCTTAACAGTAAAAAAAGGTTTCCCTGCTCCAGGCCTTACCACAAACTGTGTAACGTTCAGATTGCATTGCAAGATCTGCACAAGCTCAGAACCCATCTTCACGTGAAAGAAAACAATAAGGAGACAGCCTGAGACACCTGAAGATTCCCAGAGACGTGAGGTAACGTATGAATATGAATGTAAGAAACAGAGAAAGGCCTGGGGGGTGGGGGTTTAGGGGGGCAGTGCCCCACATGCACTTAGAAACCACAGGAAGAGAGAGTGCTCTTGCGCTCACGTCCTGCTTATGGGGTTCCCAGGGACATATTGTCGGCCACTGTGAGAACAGGATGCTGAACTAGATAGGCCACTGCCTGGACTGATTGAACAGCCCGACTGTTCTTATGATCAGACAGCCCAAATGACAGCCTCCAAAGGGTTAAAACCATAGAGTTCTAGTTCCTAGAGATGACATCAGAAAGAATGAAAATAGTTGTGATGACCTCATCCTGTCTGGTGATGTTGAGAGAAAGGAGGAACTGATTTTTTCCCTTTTCTTTCCCAGGTTTGGAGTAGTTGCTGCCTGTTCCCGAAGAGGGGAGCTGTAAGGCTTCAAGGTGAGTTAAAGCAATGAAGGAGAGACCTGAATGCAAAAGGGGCGAAGAAAGAGAGAAGCGGCAGGAAAGGCAAGGAATCCGCGGCTGGCTGGAGAGAGGAAGGAGGTTGGAAGGATTGAGAGACGTCCCATCTGGTTCCTTTCCATTATGTGCAGTCAACTGTGAGGATGTAGTTCATTGGGGAGTTCATGCTTTCCATGCAGAAGATCTCAGGTTCAATTTTGGCCACTCCAATTTAAAGGATAAGAAGTGCCCTGCTGGATCAGACCAAAAGGCGATTCTAGTCCAGCAACTTGTTCCCACGCTGGTCAGTCAGCAAGCCTCTGAGAAGTCCACAAGCAGGACATGAATGCAATACCTCTCCTCCCCTCCGAAAATATGGGGTCTCAGTGCAGTGTGATTTCAAATAACTTCACAACATGGCTGTTAACTGCCCTCAGTTGTGCTTGCCTGTGAGAAGCTTTTGTGCTTATCTGAGTCCTGTGTTAGCACTGCAGAAAGCAGCTACTGCCTAAAATGCTGATTGCTCCATTTTTATCACTCTTGTGTTTCTTGCTCTGAGGATCTAATACGGGAACTGTGGATATGATGAGAAGAAGGGCTCATCTACAGATCTCTCTCAAAAAGCAGGCACATGCCTTTGGTAAGGTACATTCCCGGAGAGGAGAACCGCAACTGGAAAGCTTCAAGGTGAGTTATTTATGGTATCCTTCTCCTCCATTAAAAAGTCAGCCTGTCCTCCAATCTCCTACCAACCAGTCTTACCTTCACCCCAGATTCGATGTTCCCCAACTGTGGTGCATGGACCACCAGTGGTCCGTGAGCTTCATTCAGGTGGTCCGTGGCATGCCCACATTAAATATTCATATGGATTTTTAATTGAATTCCATGGAATGCAAACTATAATGCAACAAAAGAGAATGTAAGAAATAAAAGCAGTAATAAAAATACTGTTAAAAACCACACTACACCTAGCCACAGCACATGACAATTGCTACACCAGCAGAAAAATCATTAAGTGGCCCACCAAGTCCCTCAGCAATTTTCAAGTGGTCTGTGGGGGAAACAAGTTTGGGAATCACTATCTTAGAACAGAAAGGCTTGTTGTGGTTAAATAGATGTCCAAGTGCCTGGAATCCGTAAGTGGATGGATGGGAGAGAATAGGCTGAAGCTGAACCCCGACAAGGCTGAGGTATTACTTGTGGGAGATAAAAGGAAATTAGGAATTACTGACCTGATGCTTAATGGGGTAAATTTGCCCCTGAAGGACCAGGTCCGCAGTCTTGGGGTCATTCTTGACTCCCAGCTGTCCATGGAGGCTCAGATTACAGCAGTGAGCCAGGCAGCTTGGTATCAATTACATCTGATACGGAGACTGCGACCCTATCTTCCTGGTCATCTGCTCCCCCAAGTGATACATGCCCTGGTCTCCTCTCGCTTAGACTACTGCAATGCGCTCTACGTGGGGTTACCCTTGAAAACGGTCCGGAAATTACAGCTGGTACAGAATGCGGCGGCACGCTTGATCACGCATAGCCGTCGCTGGGATCACATTACCCCAGTGTTATTAGATCTTCACTGGCTACCAGTTGTCTACCGGGCCCAATTCAAGGTGTTGGTGCTGACCTTTAAAACCCTATACGGGTTCGGCCCAGTATATCTGAAGGAACGCCTCCAGAATCACCGATTATGCCGCCTGACAAGATCAGCCTCGCAAGACCTTCTCTCGGTCCCACCTGTGAGAACAGCCAGGCTGGTGCGAACCAGAGAGAGGGCATTTTCTTTGTGGCCCCCACTCTCTGGAACTCTCTCCCTTTTGATCTCGGACATGCTCCCTCCTTGTCCAGCTATCGCCGAGCCTTGAAGACCTGGCTGTTCAGGCAGGCCTACAAGATTGAGACAGAGTAATTTATGAATTAAAGCATGGTTTTTTAATTTTAAAATTTGATGATGTTATTATATATATATGTATTGTTTTATTCTTGTTGTTCGTCATCTAGAGTGTCCCTAACCCGGACAGATAGGCGACTGAAAAATAAAATTTATTATTATTATTATTGTTGTTGTTGTTGTTGTTGTTTGTTGTTATTATTGTTGTTGTTGTTGCTGTTATTATTATTATTATAAATATTGTCTCCAATCTCAAAGCGATCATCCTTTGATTGATGGAAGCTCTGAAAAAGGCTATCACAGCATTTTTTCTGGGGAGGGCATCACTTGGCTCTTACTAACATTTTGAATTCCTTTGCCTTTCAGGATCAGGAATAACAAGGGAGGACCTGGCGGGAAGCAAAGTGGAGGAGAATTTGGAAGCAGGTGGAAGAAGAGACTTCCATGTTGCTTAGTTTGGGACCATTTGATTGGGACAGATCCACAAGAAATTAAGCAGGAACCAGATGAGGGGCTCCAGCAGGGTGGGAAGCCTAGTGGCAGGTGTTCCTGGAGACAACATAGGGCCCTAGGCACAGAGACAAAAACTCATCGCTGCCTCGATCCCAGTCAGGATTGAGAACACTAAAGACTTCCTGTCCACCTTGATAGGAGTAGCTGGTGCCAGGCTGCGGCCTAGGGGGGAAAAGGTGACCCAGGCCTTGGAAGGCATCAGTGGAGAAACCCAAGAGGCCCATGAAAAGCCAGATTCTATGGTGGAAGTGAAGAAAGAGAGTCTGGAGGAGGAGGAAGACTCAAAGATGGAACATCAGCATTCCAGGCACTTTGGATACCATGCGAGCAAGGGATCCCATTTGGACAGGAACTTTGGGTATTTGGGGCTGAAGCCAGGGAGATCTACAAAGCAGAGCCTGGGGGATGCTGAATTCTGGACCGGTTCAATCTCGCTGTCCATCTTGAGCCACTACACTAGCTACACCCAAGGGCCTCCATTTGCATTATGCCAGGATGCCCATCATGTAGAGCCTCCCACACATGATGTCTCAACGCAGTGGGAATCATAGAATAGTAGAGTTGGAGGGGGCCTATAAGGCCATCAAGTCCAACCCTCTGCTCAATGCAGGAATCCAAATCAAAGCATTCCCGACAGATGGCTGTCCAGCTGCCTCTTGAATGCCTCCAGTTTCGGAGAGCCCACTACCTCTCTAGGTAATTGGTTCCATTGTTGTATGGCTCTAACAGTTAGGAAGTTTTTCTTGATGTCCAGTCGAAATCTGGCTTCTTGCAACTTGAGCCCATTATTCCATCTCCTGCATTCTGGGACAATCGAGAAGAGATCCCGGCCCTCCTCTGTGTGACAACCTTTCATGTACTTGAAGAGTGCTATCATATCTCCTCTCAGTCTTCTCCAGGCTAAACGTGCCCAGTTCTTTCAGTCTCTCATAGAGATTTGTTTCCAGTCCCCTGATCATCCTTGTTGCCCTTTTCTGAACCTGTTCCAGTTTGTTTGCATCCTTCTTGAAGCGCGGAGAAATGAACTGGACTCAGTACTTAAGATGAGGCCTAACCAGTGCTGAATAGAGGGGAACTAATACTTCATGTGTATGAGTACTCTGTTTGCCCAGAGGGAGAGGGTGCCCCAGACCTTGGCAGGTGTCATTGGAGAACACCAAGTGGCCTATGAAAGCCTGGATTTTACTGTGGAAGTGAAGGCGGAGACTCTGGGTGAGGAACTAGGACACTAGGGTTGCAGTCCACTTGCTGGTCCCAATCCTCTCACATACTGTCAAGCTAGAATTTAGTTCAATGCCATCTTTGTTTATTTTAGCTAACTTCTGCTTTCTTTCAGTTCTATTAAAGTGTTTAACAAGAAGGTGGGAGGACATTTAAAGGGTAAATATAACAGAAATTAACAGGGAAGCTTGGACTCGCCTACATTAAGGAAGGATTTGCTTTGCCATCGTGAAACTGAGCAGGTGAAAGTTGCTTTAAATTCTACCCATTGGATAGCATTGCTTGGAATAAAAAGAGAGACTAGAGCAGCACTGAGCTCACAAAAAATACATTAATTTCTTGCCTGATATATGAAAGGGCTCTGACAGGAACCTCAGGTATGTGTTGTATAGATCCTTTTATTGCACATCTCTTTAGATGCCTAAGCACAACAGATACTGCAGCTGCGTGAAGAGTCTGAGTCGTACCTTGTTGCTACAGCACTGAGTAGCAGCTGTCAGGGTGCCCCTTTGTCACTACCGGAGTCTGTGAGGAGACAGCTGAACTCCTTCAGCGGTTACAGGGATGTACTTGGCCAGAAAACAGAAAGGGGACTGTTGAACAGTTTTCTAAGATCACATTTGATGCCTAAGGCGTGTGACTAAACCAGAGGTTTTACATGTGGCTGCAAGGGCTCACCAGGAATCTGTCAGGATGTGCTCTGACATGACAGAGAAGAGACAGAGTGACCCCTTGCTTTCTCATGCCACGGCGGGGGAGAGGGGTTTGCGAACATGAAAGCAACTCTTCTTGAGGAGGCGGCGGTGGTGAGGGGGGGATTAGAAAGTATGGCATTTAGAGGGTTAATACTAGAGAGGCCTCTCTGTAGCATTAACCCTTTTAAATAGGGAGCACAATAATACTCAACAGGTTTTTATGATGTTTTTAAGTGTTTTTAGTGCTTTTGTTTGCCGGCCTGGGCTCCTACTGGGAGGAAGGGTGGGATATAAATCAAATAATAAATAAATAAATATTCAGACAGGATCTTTGGCTGTTTCCTCAGAGGAGGCATCCATTGTGCCTTGATAGTTCATGCTGTCTGCATACCCATGGTATGGATTTCTCCTCAAGCTTCTCTAATGGCCATCCCCTCACAGCCAGCTGGGAAGATGGGCAAGAACTGGGTCCTTGGCTGATGCTGTGGTAATATTCGCAGCATGGAGGGGGATTCAGGGAATGACTCCAACAGCAGGGGATGCATCAACATCAGCAGAAAGGAGAGGGGGCGGCTGGCTCAGCACAGGCAATGCAATTTCTAGGTCCATATTGCAGGATGTATTCATATAAATTCAGGAAAATCATCCACCGGAACGTGTGGAGATCACATTTGAGGAGTCTGCTGGTTAAGGGCCTGTCTCAGGTGAAGCCGTGTAAATGCGCACATAACAGCTAAGGTTTTCTGAGGCTTTATTTTTGGCTGCTGCTGTGTGTTCTTGAGGACAGTGTGGTGGAAGCGTAATGCCCAGTCTCTTGTGAGTTACACATACTGAGATTCCACCTGCTCACAAGCAGTGGCCCCAGCATCTCTCTTCTTTTGCAAGGGGGGGGACAGAGAGAAAAACTCTTCTACAGTAAAGCAAGCGTGTGTGGAGGAGTATTATTTATGAAAACTGTTCCCACATCCCTTTGAAACCACATTTTGAAAAAAACCTGCATTCACTTAACTCTCACAGCTAACAATTTCAAGGTTGCCAAGAACAGTATGATTTTTTAAAAACTGATGTAGGGCTTGTTCACGCTGGTTTACTGTGCGTTTGCAGCTGTTTGTATTCCCATTTAATCTATACAGTCTACATGACATTATTTATCCTCAAACAATGCCAATCTTTTCCATTGTAAATTCAGGTTCACCCAATATGGGGCTAAGCTAATAAATTGAAGGAAATGAAGCTCCAAACTGCTCCACTCGGGGTCACATGATTTGTTCTGCTTCTCCCCTTTCCGTGCCCACCACTTCCTCCCTGCTTTCATTTCATTTCCGGCAGTGTTTGCAGCTATTTCCGGTGCTCCTGAAAGGAGGAGCGTCACATGATTTGTTCTGCTTCTCGCCTTTCTGGGCCCACCACTTCCTCCCTGCTTTCATTTCATTTCCGGCAGTGTTTGCAGCTATTTCCGATGCTCCTGAAAGGAGGAGCGTCACATGATTTGTTCTGCTTCTCCCCTTTCTGTGCCCACCACTTCCTCCCTGCTTTCATTTCATTTCCGGCAGTGTTTGCAGCTATTTCCGGTGCTCCTGAAAGGAGGAGCGTCACATGATTTGTTCTGCTTCTCCCCTTTCTGGGCCCACCACTTCCTCACTGCTTTCATTTCATTTCCGGCAGTGTTTGCAGCTATTTCCGGTGCTCCTGAAAGGAGGAGTGTCACATGATTGGTTCTGCTTCTCCCCTTTCTGTGCCCACCACTTCCTCCCTGCTTTCATTTCATTTCCGGCAGTGTTTGCAGCTATTTCCGGTGCTCCTGAAAGGAGGAGCGTCACATGATTTGTTCTGCTTCTCCCCTTTCTGGGCCCACCACTTCCTCCCTGCTTTCATTTCATTTCCGGCAGTGTCTGCAGCTATTTCCGGTGCTCCTGAAAGGAGGAGCGTCATATGATTTGTTCTGCTTCTCCCCTTTCTGGGCCCACCACTTCCTCCCTGCTTTCATTTCATTTCCGGCAGTGTTTGCAGCTATTTCCGGTGCTCCTGAAAGGAGGAGCGTCACATGATTTGTTCTGCTTCTCCCCTTTCTGGGCCCACCACTTCCTCCCTGCTTTCATTTCATTTCCGGCAGTGCTTGTAGCTATTTCCGGTGCTCCTGAAGGGAGGAGCGTCACATGATTGGTTCTGCTTCTCCCCTTTCTGTGCCCACCACTTCCTCACTGCTTTCATTTCATTTCCGGCAGTGCTCGTAGCTGTTTCTGGTGTGCTCCTGAAAGGAGGAGCGTCATATGATTTGTTCTGCTTCTCCCCTTTCTGTGCCCACCACTTCCTCCCTGCTTTCATTTCATTTCCGGCAGTGTTTGCAGCTATTTCCGGTGCTCCTGAAAGGAGGAGCATCACATGATTGGTTCTGCTTCGCCCCTTTCTGTGCCCACCACTTCCTCCCTGCTTTCATTTCATTTCTGGCAGTGTTTGCAGCTATTTCCGGTGCTCCTGAAGGGAGGAGCGTCACATGATTGGTTCTGCTTCTCCCCTTTCTGGGCCCACCACTTCCTCCCTGCTTTCATTTCATTTCTGGCAGTGTTTGCAGCTATTTCCGGTGCTCCTGAAGGGAGGAGCGTCACATGATTTGTTCTGCTTCTCCCCTTTCTGTGCCCACCACTTCCTCCCTGCTTTCATTTCATTTCCGGCAGTGCTTGTAGCTGTTTCTGGTGTGCTCCTGAAAGGAGGAGCGTTACATGATTGGTTCTGCTTCTCCCCTTTCTGTGCCCACCACTTCTTCCCTGCTTTCATTTCATTTCCAGCAGTGTTTGCAGCTATTTGCGGTGCTCCTGAAAGGAGGAGCGTCACATGATTTGTTCTGCTTCTCCCCTTTCTGTGCCCACCACTTCCTCCCTGCTTTCATTTCATTTCCGGCAGTGTTTGCAGCTATTTCCGGTGCTCCTCAAAGGATGAGCGTCACATGATTTGTTCTGCTTCTCCCCTTTCTGTGCCCACCACATCCTCACTGCTTTCATTTCATTTCCGGCAGTGCTTGTAGCTGTTTCTGGTGTGCTCCTGAAAGGAGGAGCGTCACATGATTGGTTCTGCTTCTCCCCTTTCTGTGCCCACCACTTCCTCCCTGCTTTCATTTCATTTCCGGCAGTGTTTGCAGCTATTTCCGGTGCTCCTGAAAGGAGGAGCGTCACATGATTTGTTGTGCTTCTCCCCTTTCTGTGCCCACCACTTCCTCCATGCTTTTATTTCATTTCTGGCAGTGCTTGTAGCTATTTCCGGTGCTCCTGAAGGGAGGAGCGTCACATGATTTGTTCTGCTTCTCCCCTTTCTGTGCCCACCACTTCCTGCTTTCATTTCATTTCCTGCAGTGCTTGTAGCTGTTTCTGGTGTGCTCCTGAAAGGAGGAGCGTCATATGATTGGTGCTGCTTCTCCCCTTTCTGTGCCCACCACTTCCTCCCTGCTTTCATTTCATTTCCGGCAGTGCTTGTAGCTGTTTCTGGTGTGCTCCTGAAAGGAGGGGTGTATGTGTGTGTGTGTGTGTGTGTTTCATCATCAACAACAACCAAATACGAGGGTGAACTGAACAGCAACTCTGCAGAAGAAAATCTGTGTTCTAAAGGTGCTACCCTGTAGTTTAATAAAACTAAGCAAACATCAGTATTTGTTTCCTTTACCTTAAATAATATTCACTTAATAGTTTTGTCTGACGATATTCTGGATTAGACATTAGATGCCTAAATTCATAACAAGAAGCAAAAACTCTGAATTCCTGACAACTAAATTGTAGTCCACAATTTGTCATAACAGTATGTGAAATGCCCTGTCTTGCAAAACGTTGCTTTCCTAGCGAGACTAATATATGCAAACCACTGGCTCAGCACTAATGGGGATGAGAGCTGCTGCTGCCACCATCTGGTGAGTAATCACCATCATTTTTTCCAGATGATATAAATAGAGGTGCAACATGCATCAGTATGTACACATTCAATAAGACGTTGAGAGTGGAGGCTGTGGGAGCCCAGTGTTAGCAGGAGAAGAAATATGCAAGGACTTAATGGTAAGAACTCCAGGGGCTGTAGAAGAATATGTCCCCATTCAGAGAACATTTGTGAAGAAAAGATAGAAAGGAAATTTTGGGGACCAAATTTTTTGGGGTGTCCATATGCCTCAGATTGTCTCATTATTATTTTATTGTAGATCAAAGGAGATTCCACATCTTCCTGCGTATTGCTATCCGAAGTATGCAACCTGGCCCTCATAGAGTTGGTGGTAAGTTCTCAGAAGCACTTGTGTCTTGGGGATATTTGTACTTCTATTCCTGCTGTTTGTCACATCAAGTTGGGTGGTTGAGTAAGGTTTAAAAAAATCAGCATGCTGGGGAGATATACACTCCTTGGCAAAGCCAGAGATGACTTCTTCAAGTAGAGAAAAGCAGGAGGAAAAATAAATGATTTATGAACTATAAAGCCAGAGAAAAGCAGAAGGAGGAAGTACCATTTTTATGAGACGTTTTACTCAAGCAGAGGAAAGCAGAAAGAGGAAAGATGATTTATGAACTATAAAGACAGAGAGTTTTTACTGAAGCAGAGAAAAGAAGGAACAATGATTTATGAACTATAAAGACAGAGACTTTTTACTCAAGCAGAGAAAAGAAGGAACTATGATTTATGAACTATAAAGACAGAGGCTTTTTACTGAAGCAGAGAAAAGAAGGAACAATGATTTATGAACTATAAAGACAGAGACTTTTTACTCAAGCAGAGAAAAGAAGGAGCAATGATTTATGAACTATAAAGACAGAGACTTTTTACTCAAGCAGAGAAAAGAAGGAACAATGATTTATGAACTGTAAAGACAGAAACTTTTTACTGAAGCAGAGAAAAGAAGGAACAATGATTTATGAACTATAAAGAGAGAGAATTTTTACTCAAGCAGAGAAAAGAAGGAACAATGATTTATGGACTATAAAGACAGAGACTTTTTACTCAAGCAGAGAAAAGAAGGAACAATGATTTATGGACTATAAAGACAGAGACTTTTTACTCAAGCAGAGAAAAGAAGGAACAATGATTTATGGACTATAAAGACAGAGACTTTTTACTCAAGCAGAGAAAAGAAGGAACAATGATTTATGGACTATAAAGACAGAGAGTTTTTACTGAAGGAGAGAAAAGAAGGAGCAATGATTTATGAACTATAAAGACAGAGACTTTTTACTCAAGCAGAGAAAAGAAGGAACAATGATTTCTGAACTATAAAGACAGAGACTTTTTACTCAAGCAGAGAAAAGAAGGAACAATGATTTCTGAACTATAAAGACAGACTTTTTACTCAAGCGGAGAAAAGAAGGAGCAATGATATATGAACTATAAAGACAGAGACTTTTTACTCAAGCAGAGAAAAGAAGGAACAATGATTTATGGACTATAAAGACAGACTTTTTACTGAAGCAGAGAAAAGAAGGAACAATGATTTATGAACTATAAAGACAGAGACTTTTTACTCAAGCAGAGAAAAGCAGAAGGAGGAAAGATGATTTATGGACTATAAAGACAGACTTTTTACTGAAGCAGAGAAAAGAAGGAACAATGATTTATGAACTATAAAGACAGAGACTTTTTACTCAAGCAGAGAAAAGAAGGAGCAATGATTTCTGAACTATAAAGACAGAGACTTTTTACTCAAGCAGAGAAAAGAAGGAACAATGATTTCTGAACTATAAAGTCAGAGACTTTTTACTCAAGCAGAGAAAAGAAGGAACAATGATTTATGAACTATAAAGACAGAGACTTTTTACTCAAGCAGAGAAAAGAAGGAGCAATGATTTATGAACTATAAAGACAGAGAGTTTTTACTCAAGCAGAGAAAAGAAGGAACAATGATTTATGAACTATAAAGACAGAGACTTTTTATTCAAGCAGAGAAAAGAAGGAACAATGATTTATGAACTATAAAGACAGAGACTTTTTACTCAAGCAGAGAAAAGAAGGAGCAATGATTTATGAACTATAAAGACAGAGACTTTTTACTCAAGCAGAGAAAAGAAGGAACAATGATTTATGAACTATAAAGACAGAGACTTTTTACTCAAGCAGAGAAAAGAAGGAACAATGTATTATTTATGAAAACTGTTCCCACATCCCTTTGAAACCACATTTTGAAAAAAACCTGCATTCACTTAACTCTCACAGCTAACAATTTCAAGGTTGCCAAGAACAGTATGATTTTTTAAAAACTGATGTAGGGCTTGTTCACGCTGGTTTACTGTGCGTTTGCAGCTGTTTGTATTCCCATTTAATCTATACAGTCTACATGACATTATTTATCCTCAAACAACGCCAATCTTTTCCATTGTAAATTCAGGTTCACCCAATATGGGGCTAAGCTAATAAATTGAAGGAAATGAAGCTCCAAACTGCTCCACTCGGGGTCACATGATTTGTTCTGCTTCTCCCCTTTCTGTGCCCACCACTTCCTCCCCGCTTTCATTTCATTTCCAGCAGTGTTTGCAGCTATTTCCGGTGCTCCTGAAAGGAGGAGCGTCACATGATTTGTTCTGCTTCTCCCCTTTCTGTGCCCACCACTTCCTCCCTGCTTTCATTTCATTTCCGGCAGTGTTTGCAGATATTTCCGGTGCTCCAGAAAGGAGGAGCGTCACATGATTTGTTCTGCTTCTCTCCTTTCTGGGCCCACCACATCCTCACTGCTTTCATTTCATTTCCGGCAGTGTTTGCAGCTATTTCCGGTGCTCCTGAAAGGAGGAGCGTCACATGATTGGTTCTGCTTCGCCCCTTTCTGTGCCCACCACTTCCTCCCTGCTTTCATTTCATTTCCGGCAGTGTTTGCAGCTATTTCCGGTGCTCCTGAAAGGAGGAGCGTCACATGATTGGTTCTGCTTCGCCCCTTTCTGTGCCCACCACTTCCTCCCTGCTTTCATTTCATTTCCGGCAGTGTTTGCAGCTATTTCCGGTGCTCCTGAAAGGAGGAGCGTCACATGATTGGTTCTGCTTCGCCCCTTTCTGTGCCCACCACTTCCTCCCTGCTTTCATTTCATTTCCGGCAGTGCTTGTAGCTATTTCCGGTGCTCCTGAAAGGAGGAGTGTGACATGATTGGTGCTGCTTCTCCCCTTTCTGTGCCCACCACTTCCTCCCTGCTTTCATTTCATTTCCGGCAGTGTTTGCAGCTATTTCCGGTGCTCCTGAAAGGAGGAGTGTCACATGATTTGTTCTGCTTCTCCCCTTTCTGTGCCCACCACTTCCTCCCTGCTTTCATTTCATTTCCGGCAGTGCTTGTACCTGTTTCTGGTGTGCTCCTGAAAGGAGGAGCGTCACATGATTTGTTCTGCTTCTCCCCTTTCTGGGCCCACCACTTCCTCCCTGCTTTCATTTCATTTCCGGCAGTGCTTGTAGCTATTTCCGGTGCTCCTGAAAGGAGGAGCGTCATATGATTTGTTGTGCTTCTCCCCTTTCTGTGCCCACCACTTCCTCACTGCTTTCATTTCATTTCCAGCAGTGCTTGTACCTGTTTCTGGTGTGCTCCTGAAAGGAGGAGCGTCATAAGATTTGTTCTGCTTCTCCCCTTTCTGTGCCCAACACTTCCTCCCTGCTTTCATTTCATTTCCGGCAGTGTTTGCAGCTATTTCCGGTGCTCCTGAAAGGAGGAGCGTCATATGATTTGTTCTGCTTCTCCCCTTTCTGTGCCCACCACTTCCTGCTTTCATTTCATTTCCAGCAGTGCTTGTAGCTGTTTCTGGTGTGCTCCTGAAAGGAGGAGCGTCACATGATTTGTTCTGCTTCTCCCCTTTCTGGGCCCACCACTTCCTCCCTGCTTTCATTTCATTTCCGGCAGTGCTTGTAGCTATTTCCGGTGCTCCTGAAAGGAGGAGCGTCATATGATTTGTTGTGCTTCTCCCCTTTCTGTGCCCACCACTTCCTCACTGCTTTCATTTCATTTCCGGCAGTGCTTGTACCTGTTTCTGGTGTGCTCCTGAAAGGAGGAGCGTCATATGATTTGTTCTGCTTCTCCCCTTTCTGTGCCCACCACTTCCTCCCTGCTTTCATTTCATTTCCGGCAGTGTTTGCAGCTATTTCCGGTGCTCCTGAAAGGAGGAGCGTCATATGATTTGTTCTGCTTCTCCCCTTTCTGTGCCCACCACTTCCTGCTTTCATTTCATTTCCAGCAGTGCTTGTAGCTGTTTCTGGTGTGCTCCTGAAAGGAGGAGCGTCATATGATTGGTGCTGCTTCTCCCTTTTCTGTGCCCACCACTTCCTCCCTGCTTTCATTTCATTTCCGGCAGTGCTTGTAGCTGTTTCCGGTGTGCTCCTGAAAGGAGGGGTGTGTGTGTGTGTGTGTGTGTGTGTGTGTGTGTTTCATCATCAACAACAACCAAATACGAGGGTGAACTGAACAGCAACTCTGCAGAAGAAAATCTGTGTTCTAAAGGTGCTACCCTGTAGTTTAATAAAACTAAGCAAACATCAGTATTTGTTTCCTTTACCTTAAATAATATTCACTTAATAGTTTTGCCTGACGATATTCTGGATTAGACATCAGATGCCTAAATTCATAACAAGAAGCAAAAACTCTGAATTCCTGACAACTAAATTGTAGTCCACAATTTGTCATAACAGTATGTGAAATGCCCTGTCTTGCAAAACATTGCTTTCCTAGCGAGACTAATATATGCAAACCACTGGCTCAGCACTAATGGGGATGAGAGCTGCTGCTGCCACCATCTGGTGAGTAATCACCATCATTTTTTCCAGATGATATAAATAGAGGTGCAACATGCATCAGTATGTACACATTCAATAAGACGTTGAGAGTTGAGGCTGTGGGAGCCCAGTGTTAGCAGGAGAAGAAATATGCAAGGACTTAATGGTAAGAACTCCAGGGGCTGTAGAAGAATATGTCCCCATTCAGAGAACATTTGTGAAGAAAAGATAGAAAGGAAATTTTGGGGACCAAATTTTTTGGGGTGTCCATATGCCTCAGATTCTCATTATTATTTTATTGTAGATCAAAGGAGATTCCACATCTTCCTGCGTATTGCTATCCGAAGTATGCAACCTGGCCCTCATAGAGTTGGTGGTAAGTTCTCAGAAGCACTTGTGTCTTGGTGATATTTGTACTTCTATTCCTGCTGTTTGTCACATCAAGTTGGGTGGTTGAGTAAGGTTTAAAAAAATCAGCATGCTGGGGAGATATACACTCCTTGGCAAAGCCAGAGATGACTTCTTCAAGTAGAGAAAAGCAGGAGGAAAAATAAATGATTTATGAACTATAAAGCCAGAGAAAAGCAGAAGGAGGAAGTACCATTTTTATGAGACGTTTTACTCAAGCAGAGGAAAGCAGAAAGAGGAAAGATGATTTATGAACTATAAAGACAGAGACTTTTTACTGAAGCAGAGAAAAGAAGGAACAGTGATTTATGAGCAGTCAGTGGATCTGGTGCCCATGGGGACTGGTGGGGCGGAAGGCAGGGAGCCCAAGAGTAGGCGGAGCCAGAGCCAGTGACCGGCAGAGTCCACTAATTGTCATCTTGTCCCCCATCCTCCTCCCTGATGAGTTCTACAAGGGCAACACTGGGGCAGAGGAGGAGGAGGAAGGTGGCAGCCAGGGCCACCCCCTGGACTGGCTGTAAGCGAGAAGGGCAGGCAGGAGGAGTCTGGGTGAGGGCAGGCTGAGGCTGGTGGGGCAGAGCCCCATTTGCCCCAATGGAGCAGTCTCCCCTGAACACTGGCTGACCTGATACTTGAGAAGGCTGTCTCTCCTCCTTCCACCCCTGCACCCATTTTGGCTTTCCCCACCTTTTCCTCACCTCTCCTTGACCTTATCTCCCTCTAGACTCCCCTCACTCATATTAACTTATTCCAATGGATGCAGGATCCTTACCCCCGGCATTGAGAATTGGGCTGAAGACACACTTGTGGTTGTATTGGTTTCAGCACGTCTCCCAATTGTGTTTTGTGAAATGGGAGACACACGACATTAGTCAAACTCCACCCGTTTTTACTCCAAAACCTGGGAAATTGGAGATCGATTACATTTTACCTTGAAGTCAGTTTTGCACAGGCTTCAAAACTGATTGGTCATCAACCCCCATTGCCATTTCAGGTGTGTCCAATGGAAACACTTTGCAGTAGGCTCAGGCCAAGACATTAATTGGCCCAATACTTTGCTGTGAACAGTCCTAAAAGGTCTGACATCAGTAGTGGGGAAAGGAGATGTGTCCAGCCGTGGGCAAATACATTTCAAACTGCAGCCAGACAAGAGCAGTCTTGCTGCTTTTGAAACAGCTAGTGTGCACATAGCCCTAGATATTGCCATGATAATACCATTGCATATCCGTTGTCAGCACCGTCAAGTACTAAATGTTATTGCGTGTCAACAGTTAAATATTGCAAAACATCCATAGCCAGCTAATAAATAGGGAAATGACTGAGCTCTGGGGGTTAAATGGAGAATCCATTATTTATGTATTTATTATTTGATTTATATCCCGCCCTTCCTCCCAGCAGGAGCCCAGGGTGGCAAACAGAAACACTAAAAACACTTTAAAACATCATAAAAACAGATTATTTGGAGAATATATGAGTACTTAAGAGAATATTGCCTCCCAAAATCTGCAAAGGAGAATTTTGATGAGAATATTTTTGGAACAAAATCATTCCAACTCTACAGATGAGTGTGTGTAGTATGTGTTTTAAGTTGTCTCCTCATTATTTTGTTGTAGGTCAAGGTGGATCCCCAGCAGTTCCGTATTTTACTTTTCAGAGTCGATGGTAAGTCTTAGGATGGGCAGTAGGGATGGTTCCATCAGTTTTTCATGTATCCAATCTTAAATTCAGCTCTCCTCATTTCTGCAGCAATTTGTGATTTAAAAAAATCCTTATGAAAATTCTCCAGAATTTTAGTGCGAATTTATCCTAATAAACACATTTCTGTACTCTGTTTTGACTAACATTTGCAACAACATAAAAATCCCAGCAGAATGGGAGAGAGAGCCGGATGTTTCTCTTTGGCCCTCAGGAATTGAAATGAATGAAGGGAGGAGGGGAGGGAGGGGGTGTGGAGAGGGGAACGATTCACACACCCACCTAAAAGCATTGGAGCAAAGCATCTGCAAGCACTAGAGATCTGGAGTGAAGACATTTGTTCCTTCCCTTTTCATATTATCAGAGGATTGGCTTAGTACAGATATACAGGGGGAAAACTGTGATAGCTTCTGTTTGCCAGTAACGTCATGTGAACCGTGCAAATTAAAAGGGGATGTGAGTAGCACCAGACCCACAGTAAATCCCCGTGTAGATGAGCCCTATGTTTCATTTCGCATATTGTTTCAGAAACTGCAAATTTGATAATTTGGCTTGAAATACGAACTGAATTTAATTTCTCCTCCATCCCTAGTGGGCAGGGGTGATGAATCCATTAAGGTTTTTAAAAATGCCTGCCAACCCCCAATTGAATTGACTGCCACAGCCACCAGCATCAGGAGGGGTAGATTGCAGCACTCTCTGCTCTGGTGTCCTAGGACGTTGCTGTCTTCTCTGGTCTAGCAATTTCCCTCCCCGCTGAGGAGCAAAAAGCAGGAAGGAGCGCTCCAATCTATTCTCAATGAGGAAGTAATTTTTTGTGGGGAGGGGAGAGAAAATCACAAGAGCAGGCCAGCGGGGGGGGGGGGCAATGGAGGCTGATGCCTTTTGGTACTGATGGGACAGTTAATGGTAGGCAGAGCCAGGGTTCACAGTAGAAGAGCCAACCAGTCACAGTTTTTCTCCCCATCCGCCTTCCTTGCAAATACGCAGAATAGAAGGCTGCAGGCCTGTGCCCACTTACATGGGAGTAAGCCTCACTGAACTCAGTGGGGCTTGCATATACGTAGGGCTACATAGGATTGTTCTGCATGCACACACAAAATGAATGAAAGCAGTCTTCTTTAAACAGTTGACAATTCAGTTCAATGTTGTCCCATCATGGTTCCTAAAATTGACCTCTTATATGGATTCACTGAAATACTACATTTTTAAAACGGTCTTTTCAACTTTGTGCATACACTCATTAAATAAAAGGTCAGTGCAAACAAACAGCCCTTCCAAACAGGCCAGTTTTGTTTGCAGCTACCTGGCAACAAGACAGAGGTTGACCCGCATCTCCCCTTTGACCCACACCAGCCAGGGCAGGCAGTGTGTGTGTGGAAAAACTTCCTCTTTGCTCTGCCTGCTCCCGGCTGGTGCAGCAAAGAGGCCCAGATCAGGCTGATTGCAAATAATGTGAAGGCAGCAAGGCAGGCTCTGGATCCAGATGATTCTGTTGTAGCCTAGCTCTGCCTACTCCCAAAATGCCCCATTTCAGGGGTTCCTGCTGATTATCACTGGTGGGGATACCGCTGGTGGTAAAGCCCATCTATCATTTGGGCAAGCACATTGGGGCACTCTTCACTGGCAAGGCTCCCCGTAGAACCAGGCAGGGCTGGTTAGAGTGACACCTCTGCCTATACAACACCCCCCTCCACACAGTGGATTGGGGGATTGAACTGCTCTGCCCATCAGATGTATTAATATATTCCATTTGGCTTTGGCTCCACCTACTTTTGCACTTCAGCCACACCCACTTTGGCATGTGGTCCTCAGATCAAAAAAAGAAATTTTGAAGAAACCTTTTAAGCAGTTTTTGTTTCAGTCCGAGAGATGTCCAAGAACCTCAAGTCTTCCCCTCTTGTCTTGTTGCAGGCCAAGATGGATCCATTTCCAAGGCTACAGCATGTTTTACCATGCAATCAGGATGTTTCACTGTTGGTGGTAAGTCCTAAGGAGCTGCGGTCTTGGGCTTACTCCATTTTGTGGCATTTGCCATGTCTTTGGCAGAATATTACTTGATGCTACTTGATATCCTAATAATCTTGAATTGTTTCTGTAGCTGACCAAGGCGGGCCCCACCATTAGACCTACCATTAGTAAGATGGCTTCCTCAGGCAGTAGATTTTGGCTGCCACAAAACTGAAATTCGTTTCAATGCTAGCCAGAACTAGAGACCTCCTATGTGCCTCATCTTGTCTCCTTGGTGTTTCCCCCCCACAGGGCATCTTATAATCTCCAAACAAACCTCAGATTTATTGGTAAGTATTCTGGAAATTAAAATGGCAGCTACACAACTACCTGGCCGAGTTTGGAAAGCTTTGGAGTGCTCCCTTCTCTGGAATGCTGTTGAAAGTGCTGCTGCCACCACCACTGCTACTCTCCACCAGATAGGCATGCCAGAGTTTGATGTGGATGAGGAGGTCCATCAGAGGTTACCTTGCCCAAGGCCCCTCAAACCTAGAGCCAGCCTTGGGGTGTATGCAGATCGAGGCGGGCTTCATTCTCAGTGGCCCCCACTGGGTTCCATCAGACGAAATAGTGTGATTGCAACCTAAGATATAGGTTGGAAGAGCATATAGGCCACATCCACACCTTGCATTTATTCCACTTCACAGTCCTGGCTTCCTTCAAAGAATCCTGGGAGCTGTAGTTTGTGAAGGGTGCTGAGAGTTGTTAGGAAACCCCTATTCCCCTCACAGAGCTACAATTCCCAGAGTTCTCTGGGAAGAGGGATCCTGTTAAACCTCTCTGGCAATTGTAGCTCTATGAGGGGAACTGGGTTCTCCTAACAGCTCTCACCATCTTTCACAAGCTACACTTCTCAGGATTCTTTGGGCGAAGCCTGGACTGTATAAAGTGGAATAAATGAATAGCGTAAATATGGCCCATGTCTGGGAGAATCCGTGTGTGTGTTGCTGTGAACTCTTAGCGGGAAGTGTGGGATATAAATGCTATTTATAAGACTGGATTGAAATCTCCACCTTCTTCCTGTATATTCTCCCTCTGTGAAAATGTGGACTAGTTTTCTTTGGGGGCAAGGAGAGGAACCATTTCTCTGAATTTTTTGGGTTGAGGTTTACTATTTACTTTTCTGGGTCTCAAGAAGAAGTGCAGATGGCAGAAACCTGTGCGTTAATCCTCACCCCACTTCCCACCAGCCATTTTGATGAGAATATTTTTGGAACAAAATCATTCCAACTCTACAGATGAGTGTGTGTAGTATGTGTTTTAAGTTGTCTCCTCATTATTTTGTTGTAGGTCAAGGTGGATCCCCGGCAGTTCCGTATTTTACTTTTCAGAGTCGATGGTAAGTCTTAGGATGGGCAGTAGGGATGGTTCCATCAGTTTTTCATGTATCCAATCTTAAATTCAGCTCTCCTCATTTCTGCAGCAATTTGTGATTTAAAAAAATCCTTATGAAAATTCTCCAGAATTTTAGTGCGAATTTATCCTAATAAACACATTTCTGTACTCTGTTTTGACTAACATTTGCAACAACATAAAAATCCCAGCAGAATGGGAGAGAGAGCCGGATGTTTCTCTTTGGCCCTCAGGAATTGAAATGAATGAAGGGAGGAGGGGAGGGAGGGGGTGTGGAGAGGGGAACGATTCACACACCCACCTAAAAGCATTGGAGCAAAGCATCTGCAAGCACTAGAGATCCGGAGTGCAGACATTTGTTCCTTCCCTTTTCATATTATCAGAGGATTGGCTTAGTACAGATATACAGGGGGAAAACTGTGATAGCTTCTGTTTGCCAGTAACGTCATGTGAACCGTGCAAATTAAAAGGGGATGTGAGTAGCACCAGACCCACAGTAAATCCCCATGTAGATGAGCCCTATGTTTCATTTCGCATATTGTTTCAGAAACTGCAAATTTGATAATTTGGCTTGAAATACGAACTGAATTTAATTTCTCCTCCATCCCTAGTGGGCAGGGGTGATGAATCCATTAAGGTTTTTAAAAATGCCTGCCAACCCCCAATTGAATTGACTGCCACAGCCACCAGCATCAGGGAGGGGTAGATTGCAGCACTCTCTGCTCTGGTGTCCTAGGACGTTGCTGTCTTCTCTGGTCTAGCAATTTCCCTCCCCGCTGAGGAGCAAAAAGCAGGAAGGAGCGCTCCAATCTATTCTCAATGAGGAAGTAATTTTTTGTGGGGAGGGGAGAGAAAATCACAAGAGCAGGCCAGCGGGGGAGGGGGCAATGGAGGCTGATGCCTTTTGGTACTGATGGGACAGTTAATGGTAGGCAGAGCCAGGGTTCACAGTAGAAGAGCCAACCAGTCACAGTTTTTCTCCCCATCCGCCTTCCTTGCAAATACGCAGAATAGAAGGCTGCAGGCCTGTGCCCACTTACATGGGAGTAAGCCTCACTGAACTCAGTGGGGCTTGCATATACGTAGGGCTACATAGGATTGTTCTGCATGCACACACAAAATGAATGAAAGCAGTCTTCTTTAAACAGTTGACAATTCAGTTCAATGTTGTCCCATCATGGTTCCTAAAATTGACCTCTTATATGGATTCACTGAAATACTACATTTTTAAAACGGTCTTTTTAACTTTGTGCATACACTCATTAAATAAAAGGTCAGTGCAAACAAACAGCCCTTCCAAACAGGCCAGTTTTGTTTGCAGCTACCTGGCAACAAGACAGAGGTTGACCCGCATCTCCCCTTTGACCCACACCAGCCAGGGCAGGCAGTGTGTGTGTGGAAAAACTTCCTCTTTGCTCTGCCTGCTCCCGGCTGGTGCAGCAAAGAGGCCCAGATCAGGCTGATTGCAAATAATGTGAAGGCAGCAAGGCAGGCTCTGGATCCAGATGATTCTGTTGTAGCCTAGCTCTGCCTACTCCCAAAATGCCCCATTTCAGGGGTTCCTGCTGATTATCACTGGTGGGGATACCGCTGGTGGTAAAGCCCATCTATCATTTGGGCAAGCACATTGGGGCACTCTTCACTGGCAAGGCTCCCCGTAGAACCAGGCAGGGCTGGTTAGAGTGACACCTCTGCCTATACAACACCCCCCTCCACACAATGGATTGGGGGATTGAACTGCTCTGCCCATCAGATGTATTAATATATTCCATTTGGCTTTGGCTCCACCTACTTTTGCACTTCAGCCACACCCACTTTGGCATGTGGTCCTCAGATCAAAAAAAGAAATTTTGAAGAAACCTTTTAAGCAGTTTTTGTTTCAGTCCGAGAGATGTCCAAGAACCTCAAGTCTTCCCCTCTTGTCTTGTTGCAGGCCAAGATGGATCCATTTCCAAGGCTACAGCATGTTTTACCATGCAATCAGGATGTTTCACTGTTGGTGGTAAGTCCTAAGGAGCTGCGGTCTTGGGCTTACTCCATTTTGTGGCATTTGCCATGTCTTTGGCAGAATATTACTTGATGCTACTTGATATCCTGATAATCTTGAATTGTTTCTGTAGCTGACCAAGGCGGGCCCCACCATTAGACCTACCATTAGTAAGATGGCTTCCTCAGGCAGTAGATTTTGGCTGCCACAAAACTGAAATTCGTTTCAATGCTAGCCAGAACTAGGGACCTCCTATGTGCCTCATCTTGTCTCCTTGGTGTTTCCCCCCCACAGGGCATCTTATAATCTCCAAACAAACCTCAGATTTATTGGTAAGTATTCTGGAAATTAAAATGGCAGCTACACAACTACCTGGCCGAGTTTGGAAAGCTTTGGAGTGCTCCCTTCTCTGGAATGCTGTTGAAAGTGCTGCTGCCACCACCACTGCTACTCTCCACCAGATAGGCATGCCAGAGTTTGATGTGGATGAGGAGGTCCATCAGAGGTTACCTTGCCCAAGGCCCCTCAAACCTAGAGCCAGCCTTGGGGTGTATGCAGATCGAGGCGGGCTTCATTCTCAGTGGCCCCCACTGGGTTCCATCAGACGAAATAGTGTGATTGCAACCTAAGATATAGGTTGGAAGAGCATATAGGCCACATCCACACCATGCATTTATTCCACTTCACAGTCCTGGCTTCCTTCAAAGAATCCTGGGAGCTGTAGTTTGTGAAGGGTGCTGAGAGTTGTTAGGAAACCCCTATTCCCCTCACAGAGCTACAATTCCCAGAGTTCTCTGGGAAGAGGGATTCTGTTAAACCTCTCTGGCAATTGTAGCTCTATGAGGGGAACTGGGTTCTCCTAACAGCTCTCACCATCTTTCACAAGCTACACTTCTCAGGATTCTTTGGGCGAAGCCTGGACTGTATAAAGTGGAATAAATGAATAGCGTAAATATGGCCCATGTCTGGGAGAATCCGTGTGTGTGTTGCTGTGAACTCTTAGCGGGAAGTGTGGGATATAAATGCTATTTATAAGACTGGATTGAAATCTCCACCTTCTTCCTGTATATTCTCCCTCTGTGAAAATGTGGACTAGTTTTCATTGGGGGCAAGGAGAGGAACCATTTCTCTGAATTTTTTGGGTTGAGGTTTACTATTTACTTTTCTGGGTCTCAAGAAGAAGTGCAGATGGCAGAAACCTGTGCGTTAATCCTCACCCCACTTCCCACCAGCCATTTTGATGAGAATATTTTTGGAACAAAATCATTCCAACTCTACAGATGAGTGTGTGTAGTATGTGTTTTAAGTTGTCTCCTCATTATTTTGTTGTAGGTCAAGGTGGATCCCCGGCAGTTCCGTATTTTACTTTTCAGAGTCGATGGTAAGTCTTAGGATGGGCAGTAGGGATGGTTCCATCAGTTTTTCATGTATCCAATCTTAAATTCAGCTCTCCTCATTTCTGCAGCAATTTGTGATTTAAAAAAATCCTTATGAAAATTCTCCAGAATTTTAGTGCGAATTTATCCTAATAAACACATTTCTGTACTCTGTTTTGACTAACATTTGCAACAACATAAAAATCCCAGCAGAATGGGAGAGAGAGCCGGATGTTTCTCTTTGGCCCTCAGGAATTGAAATGAATGAAGGGAGGAGGGGAGGGAGGGGGTGTGGAGAGGGGAACGATTCACACACCCACCTAAAAGCATTGGAGCAAAGCATCTGCAAGCACTAGAGATCCGGAGTGCAGACATTTGTTCCTTCCCTTTTCATATTATCAGAGGATTGGCTTAGTACAGATATACAGGGGGAAAACTGTGATAGCTTCTGTTTGCCAGTAACGTCATGTGAACCGTGCAAATTAAAAGGGGATGTGAGTAGCACCAGACCCACAGTAAATCCCCATGTAGATGAGCCCTATGTTTCATTTCGCATATTGTTTCAGAAACTGCAAATTTGATAATTTGGCTTGAAATACGAACTGAATTTAATTTCTCCTCCATCCCTAGTGGGCAGGGGTGATGAATCCATTAAGGTTTTTAAAAATGCCTGCCAACCCCCAATTGAATTGACTGCCACAGCCACCAGCATCAGGGAGGGGTAGATTGCAGCACTCTCTGCTCTGGTGTCCTAGGACGTTGCTGTCTTCTCTGGTCTAGCAATTTCCCTCCCCGCTGAGGAGCAAAAAGCAGGAAGGAGCGCTCCAATCTATTCTCAATGAGGAAGTAATTTTTTGTGGGGAGGGGAGAGAAAATCACAAGAGCAGGCCAGCGGGGGAGGGGGCAATGGAGGCTGATGCCTTTTGGTACTGATGGGACAGTTAATGGTAGGCAGAGCCAGGGTTCACAGTAGAAGAGCCAACCAGTCACAGTTTTTCTCCCCATCCGCCTTCCTTGCAAATACGCAGAATAGAAGGCTGCAGGCCTGTGCCCACTTACATGGGAGTAAGCCTCACTGAACTCAGTGGGGCTTGCATATACGTAGGGCTACATAGGATTGTTCTGCATGCACACACAAAATGAATGAAAGCAGTCTTCTTTAAACAGTTGACAATTCAGTTCAATGTTGTCCCATCATGGTTCCTAAAATTGACCTCTTATATGGATTCACTGAAATACTACATTTTTAAAACGGTCTTTTTAACTTTGTGCATACACTCATTAAATAAAAGGTCAGTGCAAACAAACAGCCCTTCCAAACAGGCCAGTTTTGTTTGCAGCTACCTGGCAACAAGACAGAGGTTGACCCGCATCTCCCCTTTGACTCACACCAGCCAGGGCAGGCAGTGTGTGTGTGGAAAAACTTCCTCTTTGCTCTGCCTGCTCCCGGCTGGTGCAGCAAAGAGGCCCAGATCAGGCTGATTGCAAATAATGTGAAGGCAGCAAGGCTGGCTCTGGATCCAGATGATTCTGTTGTAGCCTAGCTCTGCCTACTCCCAAAATGCCCCATTTCAGGGGTTCCTGCTGATTATCACTGGTGGGGATACCGCTGGTGGTAAAGCCCATCTATCATTTGGGCAAGCACATTGGGGCACTCTTCACTGGCAAGGCTCCCCGTAGAACCAGGCAGGGCTGGTTAGAGTGACACCTCTGCCTATACAACACCCCCCTCCACACAATGGATTGGGGGATTGAACTGCTCTGCCCATCAGATGTATTAATATATTCCATTTGGCTTTGGCTCCACCTACTTTTGCACTTCAGCCACACCCACTTTGGCATGTGGTCCTCAGATCAAAAAAAGAAATTTTGAAGAAACCTTTTAAGCAGTTTTTGTTTCAGTCCGAGAGATGTCCAAGAACCTCAAGTCTTCCCCTCTTGTCTTGTTGCAGGCCAAGATGGATCCATTTCCAAGGCTACAGCATGTTTTACCATGCAATCAGGATGTTTCACTGTTGGTGGTAAGTCCTAAGGAGCTGCGGTCTTGGGCTTACTCCATTTTGTGGCATTTGCCATGTCTTTGGCAGAATATTACTTGATGCTACTTGATATCCTGATAATCTTGAATTGTTTCTGTAGCTGACCAAGGCGGGCCCCACCATTAGACCTACCATTAGTAAGATGGCTTCCTCAGGCAGTAGATTTTGGCTGCCACAAAACTGAAATTCGTTTCAATGCTAGCCAGAACTAGAGACCTCCTATGTGCCTCATCTTGTCTCCTTGGTGTTTCCCCCCCACAGGGCATCTTATAATCTCCAAACAAACCTCAGATTTATTGGTAAGTATTCTGGAAATTAAAATGGCAGCTACACAACTACCTGGCCGAGTTTGGAAAGCTTTGGAGTGCTCCCTTCTCTGGAATGCTGTTGAAAGTGCTGCTGCCACCACCACTGCTACTCTCCACCAGATAGGCATGCCAGAGTTTGATGTGGATGAGGAGGTCCATCAGAGGTTACCTTGCCCAAGGCCCCTCAAACCTAGAGCCAGCCTTGGGGTGTATGCAGATCGAGGCGGGCTTCATTCTCAGTGGCCCCCACTGGGTTCCATCAGACGAAATAGTGTGATTGCAACCTAAGATATAGGTTGGAAGAGCATATAGGCCACATCCACACCATGCATTTATTCCACTTCACAGTCCTGGCTTCCTTCAAAGAATCCTGGGAGCTGTAGTTTGTGAAGGGTGCTGAGAGTTGTTAGGAAACCCCTATTCCCCTCACAGAGCTACAATTCCCAGAGTTCTCTGGGAAGAGGGATTCTGTTAAACCTCTCTGGCAATTGTAGCTCTATGAGGGGAACTGGGTTCTCCTAACAGCTCTCACCATCTTTCACAAGCTACACTTCTCAGGATTCTTTGGGCGAAGCCTGGACTGTATAAAGTGGAATAAATGAATAGCGTAAATATGGCCCATGTCTGGGAGAATCCGTGTGTGTGTTGCTGTGAACTCTTAGCGGGAAGTGTGGGATATAAATGCTATTTATAAGACTGGATTGAAATCTCCACCTTCTTCCTGTATATTCTCCCTCTGTGAAAATGTGGACTAGTTTTCTTTGGGGGCAAGGAGAGGAACCATTTCTCTGAATTTTTTGGGTTGAGGTTTACTATTTACTTTTCTGGGTCTCAAGAAGAAGTGCAGATGGCAGAAACCTGTGCGTTAATCCTCACCCCACTTCCCACCAGCCATTTTGATGAGAATATTTTTGGAACAAAATCATTCCAACTCTACAGATGAGTGTGTGTAGTATGTGTTTTAAGTTGTCTCCTCATTATTTTGTTGTAGGTCAAGGTGGATCCCCGGCAGTTCCGTATTTTACTTTTCAGAGTCGATGGTAAGTCTTAGGATGGGCAGTAGGGATGGTTCCATCAGTTTTTCATGTATCCAATCTTAAATTCAGCTCTCCTCATTTCTGCAGCAATTTGTGATTTAAAAAAATCCTTATGAAAATTCTCCAGAATTTTAGTGCGAATTTATCCTAATAAACACATTTCTGTACTCTGTTTTGACTAACATTTGCAACAACATAAAAATCCCAGCAGAATGGGAGAGAGAGCCGGATGTTTCTCTTTGGCCCTCAGGAATTGAAATGAATGAAGGGAGGAGGGGAGGGAGGGGGTGTGGAGAGGGGAACGATTCACACACCCACCTAAAAGCATTGGAGCAAAGCATCTGCAAGCACTAGAGATCCGGAGTGCAGACATTTGTTCCTTCCCTTTTCATATTATCAGAGGATTGGCTTAGTACAGATATACAGGGGGAAAACTGTGATAGCTTCTGTTTGCCAGTAACGTCATGTGAACCGTGCAAATTAAAAGGGGATGTGAGTAGCACCAGACCCACAGTAAATCCCCATGTAGATGAGCCCTATGTTTCATTTCGCATATTGTTTCAGAAACTGCAAATTTGATAATTTGGCTTGAAATACGAACTGAATTTAATTTCTCCTCCATCCCTAGTGGGCAGGGGTGATGAATCCATTAAGGTTTTTAAAAATGCCTGCCAACCCCCAATTGAATTGACTGCCACAGCCACCAGCATCAGGGAGGGGTAGATTGCAGCACTCTCTGCTCTGGTGTCCTAGGACGTTGCTGTCTTCTCTGGTCTAGCAATTTCCCTCCCCGCTGAGGAGCAAAAAGCAGGAAGGAGCGCTCCAATCTATTCTCAATGAGGAAGTAATTTTTTGTGGGGAGGGGAGAGAAAATCACAAGAGCAGGCCAGCGGGGGAGGGGGCAATGGAGGCTGATGCCTTTTGGTACTGATGGGACAGTTAATGGTAGGCAGAGCCAGGGTTCACAGTAGAAGAGCCAACCAGTCACAGTTTTTCTCCCCATCCGCCTTCCTTGCAAATACGCAGAATAGAAGGCTGCAGGCCTGTGCCCACTTACATGGGAGTAAGCCTCACTGAACTCAGTGGGGCTTGCATATACGTAGGGCTACATAGGATTGTTCTGCATGCACACACAAAATGAATGAAAGCAGTCTTCTTTAAACAGTTGACAATTCAGTTCAATGTTGTCCCATCATGGTTCCTAAAATTGACCTCTTATATGGATTCACTGAAATACTACATTTTTAAAACGGTCTTTTTAACTTTGTGCATACACTCATTAAATAAAAGGTCAGTGCAAACAAACAGCCCTTCCAAACAGGCCAGTTTTGTTTGCAGCTACCTGGCAACAAGACAGAGGTTGACCCGCATCTCCCCTTTGACCCACACCAGCCAGGGCAGGCAGTGTGTGTGTGGAAAAACTTCCTCTTTGCTCTGCCTGCTCCCGGCTGGTGCAGCAAAGAGGCCCAGATCAGGCTGATTGCAAATAATGTGAAGGCAGCAAGGCTGGCTCTGGATCCAGATGATTCTGTTGTAGCCTAGCTCTGCCTACTCCCAAAATGCCCCATTTCAGGGGTTCCTGCTGATTATCACTGGTGGGGATACCGCTGGTGGTAAAGCCCATCTATCATTTGGGCAAGCACATTGGGGCACTCTTCACTGGCAAGGCTCCCCGTAGAACCAGGCAGGGCTGGTTAGAGTGACACCTCTGCCTATACAACACCCCCCTCCACACAATGGATTGGGGGATTGAACTGCTCTGCCCATCAGATGTATTAATATATTCCATTTGGCTTTGGCTCCACCTACTTTTGCACTTCAGCCACACCCACTTTGGCATGTGGTCCTCAGATCAAAAAAAGAAATTTTGAAGAAACCTTTTAAGCAGTTTTTGTTTCAGTCCGAGAGATGTCCAAGAACCTCAAGTCTTCCCCTCTTGTCTTGTTGCAGGCCAAGATGGATCCATTTCCAAGGCTACAGCATGTTTTACCATGCAATCAGGATGTTTCACTGTTGGTGGTAAGTCCTAAGGAGCTGCGGTCTTGGGCTTACTCCATTTTGTGGCATTTGCCATGTCTTTGGCAGAATATTACTTGATGCTACTTGATATCCTGATAATCTTGAATTGTTTCTGTAGCTGACCAAGGCGGGCCCCACCATTAGACCTACCATTAGTAAGATGGCTTCCTCAGGCAGTAGATTTTGGCTGCCACAAAACTGAAATTCGTTTCAATGCTAGCCAGAACTAGAGACCTCCAATGTGCCTCATCTTGTCTCCTTGGTGTTTCCCCCCCACAGGGCATCTTATAATCTCCAAACAAACCTCAGATTTATTGGTAAGTATTCTGGAAATTAAAATGGCAGCTACACAACTACCTGGCCGAGTTTGGAAAGCTTTGGAGTGCTCCCTTCTCTGGAATGCTGTTGAAAGTGCTGCTGCCACCACCACTGCTACTCTCCACCAGATAGGCATGCCAGAGTTTGATGTGGATGAGGAGGTCCATCAGAGGTTACCTTGCCCAAGGCCCCTCAAACCTAGAGCCAGCCTTGGGGTGTATGCAGATCGAGGCGGGCTTCATTCTCAGTGGCCCCCACTGGGTTCCATCAGACGAAATAGTGTGATTGCAACCTAAGATATAGGTTGGAAGAGCATATAGGCCACATCCACACCATGCATTTATTCCACTTCACAGTCCTGGCTTCCTTCAAAGAATCCTGGGAGCTGTAGTTTGTGAAGGGTGCTGAGAGTTGTTAGGAAACCCCTATTCCCCTCACAGAGCTACAATTCCCAGAGTTCTCTGGGAAGAGGGATTCTGTTAAACCGCTCTGGCAATTGTAGCTCTATGAGGGGAACTGGGTTCTCCTAACAGCTCTCACCATCTTTCACAAGCTACACTTCTCAGGATTCTTTGGGCGAAGCCTGGACTGTATAAAGTGGAATAAATGAATAGCGTAAATATGGCCCATGTCTGGGAGAATCCGTGTGTGTGTTGCTGTGAACTCTTAGCGGGAAGTGTGGGATATAAATGCTATTTATAAGACTGGATTGAAATCTCCACCTTCTTCCTGTATATTCTCCCTCTGTGAAAATGTGGACTAGTTTTCTTTGGGGGCAAGGAGAGGAACCATTTCTCTGAATTTTTTGGGTTGAGGTTTACTATTTACTTTTCTGGGTCTCAAGAAGAAGTGCAGATGGCAGAAACCTGTGCGTTAATCCTCACCCCACTTCCCACCAGCCATACTTCCCAAGATGCTTTGGGGGCAACATGGTGTGGCATGATTTGGCGTTGCTGCCAAGGGTATTCCAGGAAGTGGGAGTAGTGGGAAGTTATGGAGAAGGACTGCCTTGTGCCACTGTGAGCGGCATGGGAATTTTGGCTGTGAGTGGCACAGGGAAAAACCCTGGTCAAGGTGTAAGGATCCATACACTAAGCCTCTGCCCCCTCCCCAGAATTATGGAGAAATCCACCCTGAATTTTGTGATGGGTTTGTTTTGCTCCCACCCACCCAAAGAACTTCTGAAAAATAATTTTTTGAAATTTTTGGCACAGCCCTAGCTTTCTATTAACTTAAGCCTGCGATTCTATGCATATTTACTCAGATGTAAATCACACTGAACTCAATAGGGTTACTCCCACCCACGTATCCCACAGCAGACCCCAGATAAGGCTAACATAAAACTTAAAGTTATAACCAGTTAGAAGAAGTGGTCTTATATATCTTTTGGTATAAGCTCTCTTACTTACCCTATATGACTCTCTCGGATTGTACTTTTAGGAAGTTCTGCTCCTGTCCAGGCCGAGATCCGGTTAGAGATAAACTGAGCCCCTTCGGGAGAGCTTTTGGAAACCTTGGACCAGAGCAATGCCAATGAAGAATCAACTTTATGCTGAAATCAATGCTTTGCTTCTATTACTTGTTCAATCCACAATGTCTGAGGCTAAGCAAAGAGGAAAGCTGCAAGCACTTCTATGCAAAGTCTTTACCATTCTCCTTCCAAAACTCAGGGAACTCCAGGAGCAATAGAATCATGTAACGTTGCCTTATCGTTATTTTGATGGTTATTTCAGTCCATTCCAATTCAGTGGGATTTCCTCGAGTCCTGTATAAAAGGGCTTTTAGGGGGGGAAATAGAAATGAGACACATTATTTATCCCAATCCGGGTGCAGGTCTGGTTTGGGGACTACCTTAGTGGATGACTTGTGGAGGTGCATCCTTTTTGGACTTAGTGGATTCCATACCATTGGCCAAAGCGTCCTTCTTGGGCATCTGTCTGGAAGAGGAAATGGGAGGAAATAGGAAGCTACCTTATACCGAGTCATACCATTGGTCAATGTTGTCTACGGTACACTGACTGGCAGCGGCTCTCTGGGGTTTCATACAGGGAGTCATTCTCAACCTTACCTGGCGATGCCAGGACCAAACCTGGGACCTTCTGCATGCAAAGCAGCTGCTGTACCACTGAGCCGTGGTGGTTCCATCTGACAGATCCCAGAAGATGAGGCCCCGTGGCCAATGCCCTCGAGGTTCATTTGGGTTCCATACTGACCCCTGTACTATTTAACATCAACATGGAACCACTTGGAGAGGTCTTTTGGGGATTTGATCCCATGAACATGTTGACGACACACAGCTCTCCTTTTGCTTTCCATTCTATGCAAAGAAAGCTGTAAAGGTTCAGATTCTATGTTTGAGCACAGTGGTGGGATTGTGCGTTGGCTAACAAACAGACTTAATTCATACAAGACATACAAGACAGTTGGTCCGTAGGAAAGCTGATCCAGAATTAAGCATACAACCTACAGTGGATTGGATTGCACTCTCTTTGAAGTTTGGGGGGGGTTACAATTGGATCTGTCTTTCTGTTTGAAAATAATGAGTCAGAAAAATAAACTCTGGATGGGTTATGTGTGTATGTGCCCACTCCTCCCCCAACTCATATTTAGCAATAGACCAAAGCAAGCTCACATGTGGTCTTTCCACTAGGTGGAGACAGTATTCTGTATATTCATGTGATGCAAATGGAGTGTGTTGTTGCCCAATTGTATGTCATGATCGCTGCTTTTTACAACCAAATCCCAATGTTAATACACAGCCTGAACAACTGCAATGTAACATACTGAATTTGCGCTATTGTAGTTTCTATGAGTAAGTAAAATGATGTATGTTAATATTTATATCTTATATTTTCTACTTGCAAACGCTGGATTTTGCAACCCAGCCCCCCCCTTTATTGGGCTCTAAGAAAATTCTTGCTCTTAAAAGAGGAATTATTTTTCAAAAACCTTTATTGCTGGAACTTCTGCTGACCTCAGTGACCCAGAGATGGTGGTGGGTCTGTAGCAGTTCTTGGTCACTTAGATTCTGTTTTTCTGTTGTGGTTTCTTTTTATATCTTTAAGCTCAGATGTGAATTTTCAGTGGACCTTAGTGTGTGTGCGGATAGATGCAATGTGGTTATAAATTTCTACATGCCAAGGTTGCTCCTTAGGATATATACCACTGGAATGTTACAAACACTTTATGTTGTCCTTCTCATCAAATAACCTGTTTCAACGTTTACCTTCTTGGAGGGGGGTTTACATCTGTGCCCTTTCATGGAAGGAGCATTAATACTGTGACAGAACACTTACGGGGCAACATTGCAAAATATAATCTTTTTGTCACATGCTTTTTCTTTACAAAAATAAAATGGTTCTCTCTTGCCAACCTTTGTTGTCCTGCACTTTTTTTCCTGCCAAGTTCTGTATTTCTCTCTTGGGCATTACTTGGTCTCTCTCTCAATTGACCTTAAGGCCACACAGTCCCTTCTCTCAGTCAAAGAGGGCCCAAACAGGTTCTCTGAATGACATGGGATTGGAACAGCAAGGACTCCCTGTGTTATCATCTCTTCTTTAGCCCACCATTAGCAAAGCTGATAGGATCTGTCGCAGAGCTTGGAAAAGTTACTTTTTTGAACTACAACTCCCATCAGCCCCAGCCAACATGGCCACTGGATTGGGCTGATGGGAGTTGTAGTTCAAAAAAGTAACTTTTCCAAGCTCTGCTCTGTGCAACACCAAATAACTTCTAAAATAAAGAGACAAATGAAAGACAAGCAGGCCTAGAAAAACACACCTGGATTCCCTACCCTTTACAATCCTGGTTTCTCTCCCCCCGCTTGCCCTCCCTAAGGATCCTGGGAGATGTAGTCAGCATAGTCAGACTAGCGCTAGAGGAGTCTCTGTTGCAATAGAAACAACTCAGATGCGTGGAAATTCGCCTATTTATGTAGCAGCATCAGTGCATGATGCTCTGTCAGAATGGTGGGACATCTGTTTTGGCCCGAGGGCCACATTGCCTTCTGGGCAACCCTCGGGGGGCCATATGCTATGGTGAAGGGGCCAGAGGCAAATGTGGGCAGTGCAATGAATGTAAACGTTATTTGTGCAGCAGTTTCTACACGCACCCCTCTCTAACCTCCATCCAGGCAAGCAAGAGGCATTATCAGAGTTCAAGATCACATCCCAGCCAGACAAAAACACTGGAGGTGCGCCGATGAGGGGTGTGGCTGGGGAGGGGGTTTCATCTGGTGAAAGTCCAGAGGGCCAGACAGAGAGGCCTGGAGAGCCACATTTGCTCCCCAGCCTGAGGTTCTCCACCCTTACCTTACAGAGTACAAAAGAGAGCAGGTCCCCGCCCAGAGGAGCTTACAACCCACAATGCAATGCTGGGTAAACAGCGAAGGCAGCGGCGCCAAAGGTCAACAGGGAAGCAAGGCCTGGTTATTGCGGTTGCATATGCTTAGGCTTGGTTACAGGTGCAAAACCACCACCATGTGAGAGCCTCCTCATCTGGCCACAGCCTCCCCTCCTTGGCTCTGCCCTGCTTTTAAAAAGCTCGTATTGAAATCAAGGGGAGTCTCTCTCCCCACAAGCCTAACTGTTGAGGCGATGGTGGGAGAGGCTGTGTATGTGGGGGGTCAAAGCTGGGGAATGATGGGGTAGTGGCAGACAGGTAACCTTTTGCCCTCCTCTGTTGCGACTCCCCCTTACCTGCTGAAAACACAGTCACATTTAAGCTTGAAAAAACCCTCCTTTTGGCTCAAGCCTATGCCATGGGGGGGGGGAGGATATGTGCTTGTGCTAATTGTGTGTGCGTGTGTGTGTGTGTGTGAGAGAGAGAGAGAGAGACTGCTAAGTGGCTGTTTGTTTATGATTCAATTCTATGTCAGAGGCAGTATATACCATCTGCTTCTAAAGGCCAGTTGCTGGGAATCGCAGGTAGGGAGAGTACTCTTGCACTCAGGTGCTCCTTGTGGGCTTCCCATTGAGGCAACTGGTTGGCCACTGTGAGAACAGGATGCTAGTCTAGGTGGGCCACTGGCCTGATCCTGCAGGGCTCTTCTTATGGCGAGATGGTCCAAAGATCAGACTCCAAAGCATTAAAACCACAGAGTTCTGGCTCCTAGAGATGGCATCAGAGGGCATGAAAACTGCTGTGATGACCTCTTCCTAACTGGTGGGGAGGGTGGGATTGGAGGTCTGTTCTTGCTGTAGAATAGGTGCTGCATATTCCCAGAGAGAAGAGCTGCAAGTGGAAGACTTCACAGCGAGTTACAGCAAGGAAGGGAAGAGAGAAGCACCAAGAGAGGCAAGGAATCCATGGCTGGAGAGGGGAAAGAGGGCGTAAGGAGTGAGAGACGTCCCAGACCTACTCCTCCAAATCAGGAGGCTTGTGCCTATCTAGCTCCTTCCAATTATGCACAGTCGAATGTAGGGATGTAGCTCATTGGTGGAGTTCATGCTTTCCATGCAGAAAGTCTCATGTTCAGTCCTGGTCCTTCCAATTTAAAGCATAAGAAGGTACCAGGGGAAGAAGGTATCCAGCCCTGCTGGATCAGACCAAGAGGCAATTCTAGTATTCCTTTTCTCCTCTAGGATGCACTCCTTAACATGGTGAGGGGGTTTGAGAGCATCAAAGAAGCTGAGAACAATGCCGTCAGGAGTCTAGACCAAGAGGCTAGACTCCTAGCAGGGGCACCCAAGGTGAAATGGTCAAACCTGAGATACCAGACTAAAATGCAACCAGATTCAGAGGATGGCAATGGTAAACCACCTCGGAATGCCTCTTACCACGAAAACCCTATGAACAGAGTATCCAAAATGCAACACGAGATAGTGCTGGAAGATGAGACCCCCAGGACAGAAGGCACTCATCAACCTACTGGGGAAAAACAACAGACAAGTACGTATAGCACTATGACTAATGATGCAGCAGGGTCAAAGCTGAAAGGAAGCCCAGAGGCTGATGTGCACAGATGCAAAAGGAGAGTCCAGAGTTGTACAATGTACACAATAGGAATATGGAATGTGAGAAGCATGAACCAGGGAAAGTTAGAAATTGTCAAGCAAGAAATGGAACGTATCAACATTACCATACTTGGTGTGAGTGAATTAAATGGATGCAAATGGGACATTTTCAATCAGGCAGATAGAAAACATTTTATGCAGGAAATGAGAAATTAAGAAGAAATGGGGTTGCTTTAATAGTGAGAAGTGATGTAGCAAAAGCAATTAGGAACTATAACGCAAGGTCTGAGTGAGCTATATCAATGAGATTTAATGGGAAACCTATTAACATAACCATCACCCAAGTCTATGCTCCAACGGCAAATGAAGAAGAGGAGGAATTGGAGAGATTTTACACAGAAGTACAGGAAGAAATTCATCACACACCAGAACAAGATGTTCTGATAATCATGGGGGACTGGAATGCAAAAGTAGGGAACAGAGAAGAACTAGAAATTGTGGGGAAATGGGCTTAGGAGATAGAAATTAAGCAGGAGAAAGACTTATTGAATTCTGTGAAACCAATAATTTGTTTCTCGCCAACACATTTTTTGAGCGACCAAGAAGACAACTGTACACGTGGACATCACCAGATGGTCAAATTGATTCTATAATTCCTAAATTGATTCTATAATTGGTAGCAGAAGATGCGAAGTTCCATACTTTCTGCAAAAACAAGACTAGGAGCAGACTGCGGTACAGATCATGAACTGGTCGTATCGAAAATCAGAATAAAGCTAAAGAATGACAACAAAGCACTCATAATGCCAAAATACAATTTAAATAATATCCCAGAAGAATATAAAGAACAAATAAGGAACAGGTTTCAGGCTTTAAACTTAGTTGATAAAGAACCAGAAAAACTATGGATTGAAGTCAGAGACATTATCAGGGAAGAATGCAAAAAGAAAATACCTCTAGTTAAAAAGAGAAAAAGACCTCAATGGATAACTGACAAAGTTCTTAAAATGGTTAAAGAAAAGGGAGGGAAAAGCAAAAGGAGATAGAAACACGGTCAGAACCCTAAATGCAGTAATACAGTAACTAGTACGTAGGGACAAAGAGAACTATATAATAGTTATTGTATAGAAATAGAAGAGAACAACAAAAAAGGTAGAACAAGAGCCCTATTCCTAAAGATTAGAGAAATTAAAGGGAAATTAAAACCAAGAATAGGGATGTTGAATAATCAACAGGAAAACACACTGACTGACCGAGATAAAATAAAAGGAAGATGGAAGCAATACACTGAAGAACTATATAAAAGAGATGCAAGGATGACAGATTCATTCACCGAGGAACCGTATGATGAGGAACCAGAAATTTTAGGATATAAGGTGAAAGCTGCTCTTAAAATTCTTGGAAGAAACAAATCACCAGGAACAGATGGCATTCCAATAGAGTTGCTACAAGTTACTGAGACTGAATCTGTCCAAATTTTGACAAAAATGTGTCAACAAATATGGAAAATAAAACAATGGCCCTCAGAGGGGAAGCGTTCAATATACATCCCAATTCCAAAGAAAGGGGATCCCAGGGAAGGCAGTAATGATCAAACTTAATATCCCATGCAAGTAAAGTAATGCTCAAGATTCTACAACAAAGGCTCTTACCATGTATGGAGTGAGAAATGCCAGATGTCCAAGCTGGATTTAGAAAGGGAAGAGGTACCAAACATATGTTGGATAATGGAATGGCCCAAAGAATTTCAGAAGAAAATCACCCTGTGCTTTATAGATTACAGCAAAGCGTTCGGTTGGGTAGATCATGAAAAACTATGGAACGCTTTAAAAGAAATGGGGGTGCCACAGCATCTGATTGTCCTGATGCACAACCTATACTCTGGACAAGAGGCTACTGTAAGGACAGAATATGGAGAAACTGATTTGGTCCCAGTCAGAAAGGGTGTGAGACAGAGGTGTATTTTTTCACCCTATATGTTTAATCTATATGCAGAACATATCATACGGAAAGCAGGAAAGCGGAAAGATGAAGGAGGTGTGAAGATTGGAGGGAGTAAAGACTAAAGTAATGATAACAGGAGATTAATGTAACTTTAAAGTTGACAATGAGGACATTGAACTTGTCAAGGATTATCAATAGCTTGGCACAGTCATTAATCAAAATGGAGACAACAGTCAAGAAATCAAAAGGCGGTTGGACTGGTGAGGTCAGCTATGCAACCACTAGAAAAGGTTCTCAAATGCAAAGATGTATCACTGAATACTAAAGTCAGGATCATTCAGACCATGGTATTCCCATCTATATGGATGGAAGTGAAAGTTGGACAATGAAAAAAGCAGATAGGAGAAAAAATCAATTCATTTGAAATGTGGTGTTGGAGGAGAGCTTTGCGCATACCATGGACTGCGAAAAAGACAAACAATTGGGTGTTAGAACAAATTAAACCAGAACTGTCACTAGAAGCTAAAATGATGAAACTGAAGTTATCATACTTTAGACACATCATGAGAAGACATGATTCACTAGAAAAGACAATAATGCTGGGCAAAACAAAAGGGAGCAGAAAAAGAGGAAGGCCAAACAAGAGATGGATTGATTCCATCAAGGAAGCCACAGACGTGAATTTACCAGATCTGAACAGGGTGGTTCACGACAGATGCTGTTGGAGGTCGCTGATTCATAGGGTCGCCATACGTTGCAGTCGACTTGAAGGCCCATAACAACAACAACTACTGCCCCACATGCCCCTGTTGGTACATTTTGGTGGGTTGCCAACTTAGGGTGACCCTATGAAGAGGGTTCTCATGGTAAGCAGTATTCAGAGGTGGTTTACCATTGCCTTCCTCTTGGAGCCCTGTTAAGCCTATCAAAACCATCCCTATGTTCTGAGTGAGGGCAGGGCTCTTTCCTTGCAGGCCATACATACGTATATGGCAGCAAAGCATATTCTGGAAGCCGAGCAGTAGGACAGCAGCCTTACATTTTGCTTCTTTTATTTTCTTTATATTATGTCACTCCACTGGCTTGTGTCATGATCTGGTCTGAGACTTTGGCTTACTGGACCTCAAACAGCTCTGAGTGAGTAACTTGCTCCAACAAAGTTGGGAGCGGACTGAGGTATTTTGTGCCTCTGTCTCCAGACTGCCTCCTCCAGGTTCCACCCCGTTGTAGAGAACTCTGCAGAGCCTTAAAGGGCCAACCCTCTGGCATGAAGATGGGCACTCTTCCTCTGTTCCACAGTCTCTCTCTTGGACCACATTCACACCATACCTTTATTCAGGACTGGTGCCAAATGGTGGCCAGGTTGGGCCTTGGCCGAGGTCCCCTGAAGAACCCCTCCTTAGGGTGTGGGGGCAGCACTCCCCTTCTGTGATCCTTGGCAGGGTCGACTCCCGACCCTGCCGCAGATTGCAGAGATGGAGCTCCCAGCCCTTCCTATAGATTGCAGGCCTGCAGCGCCTGCCAACTCTACCTCCCTCCCTTTCTGTGAATGCCCTGCATGCTGTGTGTGCAGCTGCCATCAACCGAGATGGCAGCAGAGGCTTCTCTAAGGGGCTGATGCCCCTCCTGCCATCTTGATTGATGGTAGGCATGTGTGCCATCAATGAAGATGGCAGTAGAGGTATCAGCCCCTTAGAGAAGCCTCCACCGCCATCTTGGTTGATGGCAGTAACCTGCACGCCCAGTGTGCAGGGCATTCACAGAAAGAGACAAGAGGTAGGTGGAACAGTCCCACACGGTCTGTACGGGAGGGGGGGCTGGGAGCAGGGGGCCAGGGCAGGCTGTCACCGGCCCTGCCTTTATTTCACTATTATTCCACTTTAATCATGGTTTCTCCCAAAGAATCCTGGGAACTGTAGATTGTGAGGGGGGTGAGAGTTGTTAGGAGACCCCTATTCCCCTCACACAGCAACAACTCCCAGAGTTCCTTGGGAAGAGGGGTTGATTGTTGAACCACTCTGCTGGATCCCAGAGTCATGACAACTTGGACCGATTCGTGTGTAAGACTACAGAGTGTGAACGTCAGTGGACACAGAATGAGCCTGTTGTTTCAGTGTTGCCCTGGGCTGCTTTCGGGGAGAAGAATGCGATATAAATTTAATAATAAACAAGTGTCTATCTTTAGCTTTGCCTGCGTACACACCATATATTTAAGCCACATGGTTTCCCCCCCAACGATCCTGGGAACTGTAGTTTACCCATCACAGAGCTACAATTCCCAGCACCCTTAACAAACAACAGGTATGGTGTGACATGTTGTGTCTCCAGTTGGCCCTGCTCCAACTTCCCCCCCCCTCAGCCCCCTACCTACCTCCCCTACCAGTGCAGAGACCACCATTGCTATCTTATGGATAAAAAGAATTATTCTACTACCTCTGTATGTGTGTGTTTATTTTTAATGTTGTTTTAGACTACTTAGATGCGCAGCAGCCAAAGCCAGCACCTTGTAGGCGTTTTTTTAAAAAGCAACTGAAATGTAATTGTAGTGATTACTTTTGAGAAAAAGCAATCCGTTACTTTCAGAGCAAATGCAATTGTAACAGTAGTTACTACTTTTTTGGGCCATGTAATTGTAACTGTAATTTATTACTTTTTAAAATTAATCTTCCAAGCTCTGAGTATAAGGCAACTTAAATTCTCTCTGTGACATTAAGGAAGCTCAGCCAATGGCTGACACTTTAGGAAGAACTCAGCCCCAGTTTTAAACTATTACCCCAGATATTTCCCCCCTAGTTTAATTGCTATTTGATACATTCCTCTGCCCAGCTGCTTTTTTAACTTCAGCAACAAAGATGCCCGTCTGCATTACCATCTGTCTACAGCTTTTGATGTATTAACCTCTGCTCCTGAAGAGTTCCAGCTTTTCCTCAAAGCACCCTCCCCACCCCACAGTAATATAGCTGGTCTCTTCCAGATCTCATCCTGTTTATCTAAGTCTTTCGTTTATCTCAGAGTCACGGAACTGGAAGAAACCCAACTGCATTCCAAGCTGAAGCTGAGACAGGATATCATCTAGAGAATCCTCAAGAGAAGTCGCCAAGGAATGACAAGAGATTCTATCCACAAGCTCCCCTCCCCTCAGCTGCTTGGTCCGCAGCTGAGCGGGTCCTACAGGGTGCTTCCAGACAATGTGTTTATTCAGAATTCGTACTGATTTGTCTGTGAGGATGTTAGACGAGGTTGGCTATTTTGTGAGCATTCCTCCTGATTTGTCTGTGGGGAGGTTAGACAATGCGGGTTATTCGATGAGCATTTGTCCTGATTTGTCTCCGGGGAGGTTAGACAATGTCAGCTATTTGACAAGCATGTATTCTGATTTGTTTGTGGTGAGGGATGTTGTGTCAAAACAAGTGTTATCCAACACTTTCCAGTGCATCTGCCCATCACTTTCCTTATCACGAAAAGTCTGATCTTTTTACAAAGTGGGTTTGCTGCGCAAGTCTTCGCAATCAACTATAACCACACAACTTGAATTTGGCGGTATGTAACTGAATCCCACTCTGAAAACAGTGACTGTCTGGAAGTGCCTATAGCTATTTTTTATTTTGTTAACTTAAGAACATTTATAGACCGCTTAATAACACAATAAATAGTTTAAGCAGTCTACAAAAGAAGAGTATAAGCATTGATTTAAAAATGCAGATAAAACCAACATTGAAAAACAGGTAGATGTAATAAAGTTATAAAAAATATCGAGAAGATCAAGAGAATTTAAAAAGAAGCATACATAATAAAATTACATCCGTAATTTTTTGCCAAGGCAAAGAAGTTTTTAGCATGTGTCTAAAACATCACAGCAAAGGAGCTTGCCTGATGTTAACTCCTAGGGATAGCTTTGGATGGTGTCTAACGGGATTCCCCTCTCCTCCGAAAATGTGGTTCTCCCTATGCAAAGTGTGCAATAGGATCACTAACAAACTCCATCTAAAATGGAATATGGAGCTGTGCTACTGCAGAATCAGCTGCTATCAGCGGTATCTTTCATCAGGGGTTTTGTTCAGCAGAAATATCCTCCTCAATCCAATTAAACAAAATCAGCGTTGGAGAGAGTCTGAGGAAATCTTACATCCAGGAAGGGATATTTGGGACTGAAAATACAATATGCTACATGATCTTAAAGGGGCCCATGGGGCAACTAATCTGAGCAAAGCCATCGTGAGGTTGCACCTGTAATTCCAGCATCCATAGCACCAGTGGTGGCCGGTGCCCATTGAGACTGGTAGGGAGGCAGGCAGGGATACTTAACCGTAAGTGAAGCCAAAGCCAATGACAGGCAGAGATACTTCCTGATTGGTTGCTGTACGTGAGAAGGCAGGCAGGCAGGCAGGAGGTGGGCTGATGTAGGTGAGGCAGTGCCCCACTTTTCCTAGTGGACCATCCTCCGATGCTTAGCACTTCTAAATCCTTCTTCCTAGCTGGTCAGCTCCATCTTCATATATTTTGTTGCAATGCCTGCCCAGAAATCACGTGGAACTGCTTCCCCTTTTCTTTTCCTGCCTGGTGCTGCTTCCTTTGGCTTTTTGGGAGTTCCAGCAGTTCCCAGTGACTCTCCTTGCACTTTGACATTATTAAAAAGTAGGCAGCAATTGTGCTCTTGCAAAAATAGCTTTTCTAATTTTTGTTTTGTTTTGTTTTGGCACAGCTGTTTCTTGCATCTTTGAAATATTCTGAAGCTTCTTCAGGTTTTACGAAGAACCAAAAACCAATCCCATGACTGCCACCTACTGTGCTGCTTAGGCAATTGCCCGCAAGTTTCTTTAGTCTTGGGGTCACCAGCCACTGTGGTGTAGTGGTGAAGGTGCTGGACTACGACCTGGGAGACAAGGGTTTGAATCCCCACACAGCCATGAAGCTCACTGGGTGACTTTGGGCCAGTCACTCCTCCTCAGCCTCAGAGGGAGACAATGACAAACCACCTCTGAATACTGCTTACCAAATGAAAAACCTATTCATAGGGTCACCCATAAGTCGACTTGAAGGCAGTCCATGTCCAGTCTATGCTATTTTGTGGGACAGCTTCAAGTACATGCTGGAACTTTAGGTTTGGATTAAAGCGAGCCACACACACGCAAAGGCTATCTAGTCCAGCATCCTCATAGTGGCCAACCAATTGCCCCCAGGAAGCCCACAAGCAGGACCTGAGCGCAAGAGCACTCTTTCCTCCTGCAGTTTCCAGCAACTGGGATTCGGAAGCATACTTCCTCCAACAGTAGAGGGAGAACATAGGCATCATGGCTAGTAATCACTGATAACATCCTCCATGAATTTATCTAATCTCGTGACAGCTGTTTTTATTAGGGCTGCAGGTAACCGTGTTTCCCAGCAGGACAAATAGTGAGAGAGGGATGGCAGCACTTTAAGTCTTTGGCTGCATATATACCATACCTTTAAAGCACATTTAGAACACATGGCTTCCCTCAAAGAATCCTGGGAACCGTAGCTTACCCATCCCTGAACTACACTCTTTAGTACCCTAAACAAACTACAGTTCCCAGGATTCTCTGGGGGGTGCCTCTGAGGATATGAGGAGTGAATTTCCCCTTCATCACCAGAAATGTGGAGCAGCCCCAGATTGCAAGTAAATATCTGGGTTTAAAAAGCAAAACTTTCTGAGTTATAAAGTGCGACTTCCACAAAGTCTGATGCCTTGCTTTTCAGCCTGGGTGTCTGAAGAAAACATCTGGAACATGTTAAACTGAAGTTTGAACCAGGTTGGTGAAGGCTTAATTCAAACCTCCCAGGACAGTCTTTTTTTGCATAGCTATGTTGATCGGACAATATTTTTTACTGCTTAAAATCTTGATTCGGGGGGTGTCTTATTCTGCGCCCAGTACTTCTCATCGTAGCCACAGCTGCAATAAGAGATAATCAACAATTAGAGCAAGAAATGCAAGAGTGATAAAAAGTATTCCCTATTTAGGATTTAAGTGGTAGATTCTTTCTGCTCACACAGGATTCTGCCTCAGGCAAGCGCAAGAGTCCCTCACAGAAAATAAAGTTGGCAACCGTGCAAAATGTAGCTCAGGCGTGGGGAACCTTTGGTCTGCCAGATATTGCTGAACTACAATTCCCATCAGCCCTAGCAAGCATAGCCAATGGCAGGGATGATGGGAACTGTAGTCCAAGAACATCTGGAGGGCCAAAAGTTCCTCATCCCATATGTAGATATATGGGCATGTGGGCCAGAAGAGGCCACCTCTCACTTTTTATTTTAAAAAAGAGAAAAGCTTTTGATTTCTATAAAATAGAGGGCAATTAACAGCCACTGCTGGGAGGTTCTTTGAAATCACACTGCAGTAGAGATGTAAAATTTGCAGAAAAGTTGAAGCCATGGGAAGAAACAAGTTTTTTTCTAGTAAAGAACGTTTTGGAAAATTGGAAAGACACTACATATATTTTTCAGCACCCTTACAGGTCAAAATTCACTTTGTTACTTTAGGAACATAAAACGTATTATATATAATTTGGTTTGTCCATGAAATTATCATGTCTGGTATATTAAAAGTACATTCAAACAATAATTACAAATCAAAATTACTTTTCAAAAATGTTTAGACTTTTGTTACAAATGGAACTACAAACTGCTAAACCTGGCATCTCTTTGATTTTGCCGGTTTATGAGGAGCAGGCAAAAAAAACCCGCAGAAGAAACCATCAATATTACATTTATTTACTTATCTATTAATTAAATTTATTTAATTATTAAATTTATATCCTGCCCTTCCTTCCAAAGGAGCTGAAGGTGGCAAACACACAAACATCTAAAACATATCTCGAAAAGTAAAACAAAGAAAATTATTGTGTCTTCTGAAAATTATATCTCCTCCAGTCCTCCGTAGTGTCAGACCTAAAACACTCATTTCCAAAGAAACGAGGAAGTTTCCTTCTGGGGCTAAAGATGGGCATTAGGGAGTGATTTTCCTCAGGACTACACCAGGGATGATGAAATGAAAAGGATTAGAGAGATTCAAGAAAGATCCCAATGGCTACTAGTCCTGATGATTGACTATTATCACCAGAGGCACTATGCCTGTCTGGATACCAGTGATGGGGATCAGGAGCCAGAGAGGCCTGTTGGGTTCAGGCCCCGTTTATGGGCTTCCTATAAGGATCTGGTTGGCCACTTTGGGAAACAGTGCTCATCTAGACGGGCCTTTTGCCTGATCCAGCAGTGCATTTCTTATGCTCATATATGCTTAAGTGGTTAACCCTCCCCTCCATTGGATGGCTGACATCTTGTGCTCCCCTTGCTGGTGCCTTGCTGTGGGTTTCCCACTTGCTCCCTTGTCAGCTTGTTTCTCAGTGCCCCTTGCTTATGCATTGTCTGATTGGTTCCCTGCCCCAATCCCCAGGCCACACCCCTCTCTGTCCTCCTTGTCACCCTCCTTGAGTGTTTTGGTTTGGCACGAATGTGACCTTGAACTCTGATAACGCCTCTTGCTTGCCTGGATGGAGGTGAGAGAGGGGTATGTGAGTATGTGCATAAACTAGCCTACTGCACAAAGTGTACATTCATTGCTCTGTCCACTTTTGCGGCTTGCCCCACTCACCATGGCATGTGGCCATGAAGGGAATGCGGCCCTCAGGCTAAAGCAGATCCCCCACCATTCTAATAGAGCACCATGCACACAAATGGTGCTACAGAAAAAGAAAATAGCCAAAGTGCCACTGATCTCTTAAGTAGTTGTTGCCTGCAACAGAGACTTTTCTAGGAGTAGTCTGACTCTGTTGACTACATTTCCCAGGATGCTTGGCGGGGGTAACCAGGATTCTAGGGGGTAGGTATTCTAGGTGTGATTTTTCTCTCCAGATGTATTCTGATCTTGAGGGTAAACTGAGAGGAAGACCAAGTGGTACCCAAGAGAGAAATAGAGGTCCTAGCAGAGAGAAAGAAATACAGCACAACAAAAGTTGGCAAGAAGGAGCCATTTTATTTTATTTTTGTCAAGAAAAAGTGTCAGAAAAAGCATCAGGTAATTGATTTAAAAATAAATACTCGGAGAAGCTTTTCAAGTGACAAAAGACTATGTTTTGCAAAGTTGTCCCTGTAAGTGCTCTACTACAGTATTAATGCTCCCTTCTCGAAAGAGTGCGGATGTAAACATGTTACTTGATAGCCCTCTGCGACTAACAGGTCAGCCCGCTGGCAATAGTTCTCTGCCTTTCCCACGGCAGCCTTTTGGTTGGTGAGAGGGAGAGAAGGAGAAGGGGATGGCAGAAAGGAGGAGACAGAGAAAACAGGCGGCAGAAAGACAGAGAGAAAGGTGGTCTTGCCTACTTTTTATTAGGCCCTGCCCACTTCCAGCTTCAGTCCTGCCTACCACTGACCCCAGCCCTGCCCAGCGCCAGCATGTGACTCTTGACATATATTCTGTAGGGAATGTGGCCCGGGCCTTAACAGTAAAAAAAGGTTTCCCTGCTCCAGGCCTTACCACAAACTGTGTAACGTTCAGATTGCATTGCAAGATCTGCACAAGCCCAGAACCCATCTTCACGTGAAAGAAAACAATAAGGAGACAGCCTGAGACACCTGAAGATTCCCAGAGACGTGAGGTAACGTATGAATATGAATGTAAGAAACAGAGAAAGGCCTGGGGGGTGGGGGTTTAGGGGGGCAGTGCCCCACATGCACTTAGAAACCACAGGAAGAGAGAGTGCTCTTGCGCTCACGTCCTGCTTATGGGGTTCCCAGGGACATATTGTCGGCCACTGTGAGAACAGGATGCTGAACTAGATAGGCCACTGCCTGGACTGATCGAACAGCCCGACTGTTCTTATGATCAGACAGCCCAAATGACAGCCTCCAAAGGGTTAAAACCATAGAGTTCTAGTTCCTAGAGATGACATCAGAAAGAATGAAAATAGTTGTGATGACCTCATCCTGTCTGGTGATGTTGAGAGAAAGGAGGAACTGATTTTTTCCCTTTTCTTTCCCAGGTTTGGAGTAGTTGCTGCCTGTTCCCGAAGAGGGGAGCTGTAAGGCTTCAAGGTGAGTTAAAGCAATGAAGGAGAGACCTGAATGCAAAAGGGGCGAAGAAAGAGAGAAACGGCAGGAAAGGCAAGGAATCCGCGGCTGGCTGGAGAGAGGAAGGAGGTTGGAAGGATTGAGAGACGTCCCATCTGGTTCCTTTCCATTATGTGCAGTCAACTGTGAGGATGTAGTTCATTGGGGAGTTCATGCTTTCCATGCAGAAGATCTCAGGTTCAATTCTGGCCACTCCAATTTAAAGGATAAGAAGTGCCCTGCTGGATCAGACCAAAAGGCGATTCTAGTCCAGCAACTTGTTCCCACGCTGGTCAATCAGCAAGCCTCTGAGAAGTCCACAAGCAGGACATGAATGCAATACCTCTCCTCCCCTCCGAAAATATGGGGTCTCAGTGCAGTGTGATTTCAAATAACTTCACAACATGGCTGTTAACTGCCCTCAGTTGTGCTTGCCTGTGAGAAGCTTTTGTGCTTATCTGAGTCCTGTGTTAGCACTGCAGAAAGCAGCTACTGCCTAAAATGCTGATTGCTCCATTTTTATCACTCTTGTGTTTCTTGCTCTGAGGATCTAATACGGGAACTGTGGATATGATGAGAAGAAGGGCTCATCTACAGATCTCTCTCAAAAAGCAGGCACATGCCTTTGGTAAGGTACATTCCCGGAGAGGAGAACCGCAACTGGAAAGCTTCAAGGTGAGTTATTTATGGTATCCTTCTCCTCCATTAAAAAGTCAGCCTGTCCTCCAATCTCCTACCAACCAGTCTTACCTTCACCCCAGATTCGATGTTCCCCAACTGTGGTGCATGGACCACCAGTGGTCCGTGAGCTTCATTCAGGTGGTCCGTGGCATGCCCACATTAAATATTCATATTGATTTTTAATTGAATTCCATGGAATGCAAACTATAATGCAACAAAAGAGAATGTAAGAAATAAAAGCAGTAATAAAAATACTGTTAAAAACCACACTACACCTAGCCACAGCACATGACAATTGCTACACCAGCAGAAAAATCATTAAGTGGCCCACCAAGTCCCTCAGCAATTTTCAAGTGGTCTGTGGGGGAAACAAGTTTGGGAATCACTATCTTAGAACAGAAAGGCTTGTTGTGGTTAAATAGATGTCCAAGTGCCTGGAATCCGTAAGTGGATGGATGGGAGAGAATAGGCTGAAGCTGAACCCCGACAAGGCTGAGGTATTACTTGTGGGAGATAAAAGGAAATTAGGAATTACTGACCTGATGCTTAATGGGGTAAATTTGCCCCTGAAGGACCAGGTCCGCAGTCTTGGGGTCATTCTTGACTCCCAGCTGTCCATGGAGGCTCAGATTACAGCAGTGAGCCAGGCAGCTTGGTATCAATTACATCTGATACGGAGACTGCGACCCTATCTTCCTGGTCATCTGCTCCCCCAAGTGATACATGCCCTGGTCTCCTCTCGCTTAGACTACTGCAATGCGCTCTACGTGGGGTTACCCTTGAAAACGGTCCGGAAATTACAGCTGGTACAGAATGCGGCGGCACGCTTGATCACGCATAGCCGTCGCTGGGATCACATTACCCCAGTGTTATTAGATCTTCACTGGCTACCAGTTGTCTACCGGGCCCAATTCAAGGTGTTGGTGCTGACCTTTAAAACCCTGTACGGTTTCGGCCCAGTATATCTGAAGGAACGCCTCCAGAATCACCGATTATGCCGCCTGACAAGATCAGCCTCGCAAGACCTTCTCTCGGTCCCACCTGTGAGAACAGCCAGGCTGGTGCGAACCAGAGAGAGGGCATTTTCTTTGTGGCCCCCACTCTCTGGAACTCTCTCCCTTTTGATCTCGGACATGCTCCCTCCTTGTCCAGCTATCGCCGAGCCTTGAAGACCTGGCTGTTCAGGCAGGCCTACAAGATTGAGACAGAGTAATTTATGAATTAAAGCATGGTTTTTTAATTTTAAAATTTGATGATGTTATTATATATATATGTATTGTTTTATTCTTGTTGTTCGTCATCTAGAGTGTCCCTAACCCAGACAGATAGGCGACTGAAAAATAAAATTTATTATTATTATTGTTGTTGTTGTTGTTGTTTGTTGTTATTATTGTTGTTGTTGTTGCTGTTATTATTATTATTATAAATATTGTCTCCAATCTCAAAGTGATCATCCTTTGATTGATGGAAGCTCTGAAAAAGGCTATCACAGCATTTTTTCTGGGGAGGGCATCACTTGGCTCTTACTAACATTTTGAATTCCTTTGCCTTTCAGGATCAGGAATAACAAGGGAGGACCTGGCGGGAAGCAAAGTGGAGGAGAATTTGGAAGCAGGTGGAAGAAGAGACTTCCATGTTGCTTAGTTTGGGACCATTTGATTGGGACAGATCCACAAGAAATTAAGCAGGAACCAGATGAGGGGCTCCAGCAGGGTGGGAAACCTAGTGGCAGGTGTTCCTGGAGACAACATAGGGCCCTAGGCACAGAGACAAAAACTCATCGCTGCCTCGATCCCAGTCAGGATTGAGAACACTAAAGACTTCCTGTCCACCTTGATAGGAGTAGCTGGTGCCAGGCTGCGGCCTAGGGGGGAAAAGGTGACCCAGGCCTTGGAAGGCATCAGTGGAGAAACCCAAGAGGCCCATGAAAAGCCAGATTCTATGGTGGAAGTGAAGAAAGAGAGTCTGGAGGAGGAGGAAGACTCAAAGATGGAACATCAGCATTCCAGGCACTTTGGATACCATGCGAGCAAGGGATCCCATTTGGACAGGAACTTTGGGTATTTGGGGCTGAAGCCAGGGAGATCTACAAAGCAGAGCCTGGGGGATGCTGATTCTGGACCGGTTCAATCTCACTGTCCATCTTGAGCCACTACACTAGCTACACCCAAGGGCCTCCATTTGCATTATGCCAGGATGCCCATCATGTAGAGCCTCCCACACATGTCTCAACGCAGTGGGAATCATAGAATAGTAGAGTTGGAGGGGGCCTATAAGGCCATCAAGTCCAACCCTCTGCTCAATGCAGGAATCCAAATCAAAGCATTCCCGACAGATGGCTGTCCAGCTGCCTCTTGAATGCCTCCAGTTTCGGAGAGCCCACTACCTCTCTAGGTAATTGGTTCCATTGTTGTATGGCTCTAACAGTTAGGAAGTTTTTCTTGATGTCCAGTCGAAATCTGGCTTCTTGCAACTTGAGCCCATTATTCCGTCTCCTGCATTCTGGGACAATCGAGAAGAGATCCCGGCCCTCCTCTGTGTGACAACCTTTCATGTACTTGAAGAGTGCTATCATATCTCCTCTCAGTCTTCTCCAGGCTAAACGTGCCCAGTTCTTTCAGTCTCTCATAGAGATTTGTTTCCAGTCCCCTGATCATCCTTGTTGCCCTTTTCTGAACCTGTTCCAGTTTGTTTGCATCCTTCTTGAAGCGCGGAGAAATGAACTGGACTCAGTACTCAAGATGAGGCCTAACCAGTGCTGAATAGAGGGGAACTAATACTTCACATGTATGAGTACTCTGTTTGCCCAGAGGGAGAGGGTGCCCCAGACCTTGGCAGGTGTCATTGGAGAACACCAAGTGGCCTATGAAAGCCTGGATTTTACTGTGGAAGTGAAGGCGGAGACTCTGGGTGAGGAACTAGGACACTAGGGTTGCAGTCCACTTGCTGGTCCCAATCCTCTCACATACTGTCAAGCTAGAATTTAGTTCAATGCCATCTTTGTTTATTTTAGCTAACTTCTGCTTTCTTTCAGTTCTATTAAAGTGTTTAACAAGAAGGTGGGAGGACATTTAAGGGGTAAATATAACAGAAATTAACAGGGAAGCTTGGACTCGCCTACATTAAGGAAGGATTTGCTTTGCCATCGTGAAACTGAGCAGGTGAAAGTTGCTTTAAATTCTACCCATTGGATAGCATTGCTTGGAATAAAAAGAGAGACTAGAGCAGCACTGAGTTCACAAAACATTCATTCTTTTCTTGCCTGATATATGAAAGGGCTCTGACAGGAACCTCAGGTATGTGTTGTATAGATCCTTTTATTGCACATCTCTTTAGATGCCTAAGCACAACAGATACTGCAGCTGCGTGAAGAGTCTGAGTCGTACCTTGTTGCTACAGCACTGAGTAGCAGCTGTCAGGGTGCCCCTTTTCACTACCGGAGTCTGTGAGGAGACAGCTGAGCTCCTTCAGCGGTTACAGGGATGTACTTGGCCAGAAAACAGAAAGGGGACTGTTGAACAGTTTTCTAAGATCACATTTGATGCCTAAGGCGTGTGACTAAACCAGAGGTTTTACATGTGGCTGCAAGGGCTCACCAGGAATCTGTCAGGATGTGCTCTGACATGACAGAGAAGAGACAGAGTGACCCCTTGCTTTCTCATGCCACGGCGGGGGAGAGGGGTTTGCGAACATGAAAGCAACTCTTCTTGAGGAGGCGGCGGTGGTGAGGGGGGGATTAGAAAGTATGGCATTTAGAGGGTTAATACTAGAGAGGCCTCTCTGTAGCATTAACCCTTTTAAATAGGGAGCACAATAATACTCAACAGGTTTTTATGATGTTTTTAAGTGTTTTTAGTGCTTTTGTTTGCCGGCCTGGGCTCCTACTGGGAGGAAGGGTGGGATATAAATCAAATAATAAATAAATAAATATTCAGACAGGATCTTTGGCTGTTTCCTCAGAGGAGGCATCCATTGTGCCTTGATAGTTCATGCTGTCTGCATACCCATGGTATGGATTTCTCCTCAAGCTTCTCTAATGGCCATCCCCTCACAGCCAGCTGGGAAGATGGGCAAGAACTGGGTCCTTGGCTGATGCTGTGGTAATATTCGCAGCATGGAGGGGGGTTCAGGGAATGACTCCAACAGCAGGGGATGCATCAACATCAGCAGAAAGGAGAGGGGGCGGCTGGCTCAGCACAGGCAATGCAATTTCTAGGTCCATATTGCAGGATGTATTCATATAAATTCAGGAAAATCATCCACCGGAACGTGTGGAGATCACATTTGAGGAGTCTGCTGGTTAAGGGCCTGTCTCAGGTGAAGCCGTGTAAATGCGCACATAACAGCTAAGGTTTTCTGAGGCTTTATTTTTGGCTGCTGCTGTGTGTTGTTGAGGACAGTGTGGTGGAAGCGTAATGCCCAGTCTCTTGTGAGTTACACATACTGAGATTCCACCTGCTCACAAGCAGTGGCCCCAGCATCTCTCTTCTTTTGCAAGGGGGGGGGACAGAGAGAAAAACTCTTCTACAGTAAAGCAAGCGTGTGTGGAGGAGTATTATTTATGAAAACTGTTCCCACATCCCTTTGAAACCACATTTTGAAAAAAACCTGCATTCACTTAACTCTCACAGCTAACAATTTCAAGGTTGCCAAGAACAGTATGATTTTTTAAAAACTGATGTAGGGCTTGTTCACGCTGGTTTACTGTGCGTTTGCAGCTGTTTGTATTCCCATTTAATCTATACAGTCTACATGACATTATTTATCCTCAAACAACGCCAATCTTTTCCATTGTAAATTCAGGTTCACCCAATATGGGGCTAAGCTAATAAATTGAAGGAAATGAAGCTCCAAACTGCTCCACTCGGGGTCACATGATTTGTTCTGCTTCTCCCCTTTCCGTGCCCACCACTTCCTCCCTGCTTTCATTTCATTTCCGGCAGTGTTTGCAGCTATTTCCGGTGCTCCTGAAAGGAGGAGCGTCACATGATTTGTTCTGCTTCTCCCCTTTCTGTGCCCACCACTTCCTCCCTGCTTTCATTTCATTTCCGGCAGTGTTTGCAGCTATTTCCGGTGCTCCTGAAAGGAGGAGCGTCACATGATTGGTTCTGCTTCTCCCCTTTCTGGGCCCACCACTTCCTCCCTGCTTTCATTTCATTTCCAGCAGTGTTTGCAGCTATTTCCGGTGCTCCTGAAAGGAGGAGCGTCACATGATTGGTTCTGCTTCTCCCCTTTCTGTGCCCACCACTTCCTCCCTGCTTTCATTTCATTTCCGGCAGTGTTTGCAGCTATTTCCGGTGCTCCTGAAAGGAGGAGCGTCACATGATTTGTTCTGCTTCTCCCCTTTCTGTGCCCACCACTTCCTCCCTGCTTTCATTTCATTTCCGGCAGTGTTTGCAGCTATTTCCGGTGCTCCTGAAAGGAGGAGCGTCATATGATTTGTTCTGCTTCTCTCCTTTCTGGGCCCACCACTTCCTCCCTGCTTTCATTTCATTTCCGGCAGTGCTTGTAGCTATTTCCGGTGCTCCTGAAGGGAGGAGCGTCACATGATTGGTTCTGCTTCGCCCCTTTCTGTGCCCACCACTTCCTCCCTGCTTTCATTTCATTTCCGGCAGTGCTTGTAGCTATTTCCGGTGCTCCTGAAGGGAGGAGCGTCACATGATTGGTTCTGCTTCTCCCCTTTCTGTGCCCACCACTTCCTCCCTGCTTTCATTTCATTTCCGGCAGTGTTTGCAGCTATTTCCGGTGCTCCTGAAAGGAGGAGCATCACAGGATTGGTTCTGCTTCTCCCCTTTCTGTGCCCACCACTTCCTCCCTGCTTTCATTTCATTTCCGGCAGTGCTTGTAGCTAATTCCGGTGCTCCTGAAGGGAGGAGCATCACATGATTGGTGCTGCTTCTCCCCTTTCTGGGCCCACCACTTCCTCCCTGCTTTCATTTCATTTCCAGCAGTGCTTGTAGCTGTTTCCGGTGCTCCTGAAAGGAGGAGCGTCATATGATTTGTTCTGCTTCTCCCCTTTCTGTGCCCACCACTTCCTCACTGCTTTCATTTCATTTCCGGCAGTGCTTGTACCTGTTTCTGGTGTGCTCCTGAAAGGAGGAGCATCACATGATTGGTTCTGCTTCTCCCCTTTCTGTGCCCACCACTTCCTCCCTGCTTTCATTTCATTTCCGGCAGTGTTTGCAGCTATTTCCGGTGCTCCTGAAAGGAGGAGTGTGACATGATTGGTGCTGCTTCTCCCCTTTCTGGGCCCACCACTTCCTCACTGCTTTCATTTCATTTCCGGCAGTGTTTGCAGCTGTTTCTGGTGTGCTCCTGAAAGGAGGAGCATCACATGATTGGTTCTGCTTCTCCCCTTTCTGTGCCCACCACTTCCTCCCTGCTTTCATTTCATTTCCGGCAGTGTTTGCAGCTATTTCCGGTGCTCCTGAAAGGAGGAGCGTCACATGATTTGTTCTGCTTCTCCCCTTTCTGGGCCCACCACTTCCTCCCTGCTTTCATTTCATTTCCGGCAGTGCTTGTAGCTAATTCCGGTGCTCCTGAAGGGAGGAGCGTCACATGATTTGTTCTACTTCTCCCCTTTCTGTGCCCACCACTTCCTCCCTGCTTTCATTTCATTTCCGGCAGTGTTTGCAGCTATTTCCGGTGCTCCTGAAAGGAGGAGCGTCACATGATTGGTTCTGCTTCTCCCCTTTCTGGGCCCACCACTTCCTCCCTGCTTTCATTTCATTTCCAGCAGTGTTTGCAGCTATTTCCGGTGCTCCTGAAAGGAGGAGCGTCACATGATTGGTTCTGCTTCTCCCCTTTCTGTGCCCACCACTTCCTCCCTGCTTTCATTTCATTTCCGGCAGTGTTTGCAGCTATTTCCGGTGCTCCTGAAAGGAGGAGCGTCACATGATTTGTTCTGCTTCTCCCCTTTCTGTGCCCACCACTTCCTCCCTGCTTTCATTTCATTTCCGGCAGTGTTTGCAGCTATTTCCGGTGCTCCTGAAAGGAGGAGCGTCATATGATTTGTTCTGCTTCTCTCCTTTCTGGGCCCACCACTTCCTCCCTGCTTTCATTTCATTTCCGGCAGTGCTTGTAGCTATTTCCGGTGCTCCTGAAGGGAGGAGCGTCACATGATTGGTTCTGCTTCGCCCCTTTCTGTGCCCACCACTTCCTCCCTGCTTTCATTTCATTTCCGGCAGTGCTTGTAGCTATTTCCGGTGCTCCTGAAGGGAGGAGCGTCACATGATTGGTTCTGCTTCTCCCCTTTCTGTGCCCACCACTTCCTCCCTGCTTTCATTTCATTTCCGGCAGTGTTTGCAGCTATTTCCGGTGCTCCTGAAAGGAGGAGCATCACAGGATTGGTTCTGCTTCTCCCCTTTCTGTGCCCACCACTTCCTCCCTGCTTTCATTTCATTTCCGGCAGTGCTTGTAGCTAATTCCGGTGCTCCTGAAGGGAGGAGCATCACATGATTGGTGCTGCTTCTCCCCTTTCTGGGCCCACCACTTCCTCCCTGCTTTCATTTCATTTCCAGCAGTGCTTGTAGCTGTTTCCGGTGCTCCTGAAAGGAGGAGCGTCATATGATTTGTTCTGCTTCTCCCCTTTCTGTGCCCACCACTTCCTCACTGCTTTCATTTCATTTCCGGCAGTGCTTGTACCTGTTTCTGGTGTGCTCCTGAAAGGAGGAGCATCACATGATTGGTTCTGCTTCTCCCCTTTCTGTGCCCACCACTTCCTCCCTGCTTTCATTTCATTTCCGGCAGTGTTTGCAGCTATTTCCGGTGCTCCTGAAAGGAGGAGTGTGACATGATTGGTGCTGCTTCTCCCCTTTCTGGGCCCACCACTTCCTCACTGCTTTCATTTCATTTCCGGCAGTGTTTGCAGCTGTTTCTGGTGTGCTCCTGAAAGGAGGAGCATCACATGATTGGTTCTGCTTCTCCCCTTTCTGTGCCCACCACTTCCTCCCTGCTTTCATTTCATTTCCGGCAGTGTTTGCAGCTATTTCCGGTGCTCCTGAAAGGAGGAGCGTCACATGATTTGTTCTGCTTCTCCCCTTTCTGGGCCCACCACTTCCTCCCTGCTTTCATTTCATTTCCGGCAGTGTTTGCAGCTATTTCCGGTGCTCCTGAAAGGAGGAGTGTGACATGATTGGTGCTGCTTCTCCCCTTTCTGTGCCCACCACTTCCTCCCTGCTTTCATTTCATTTCCAGCAGTGCTTGTAGCTGTTTCCGGTGCTCCTGAAAGGAGGAGCGTCACATGATTTGTTCTGCTTCTCCCCTTTCTGTGCCCACCACTTCCTCCCTGCTTTCATTTCATTTCCGGCAGTGTTTGCAGCTATTTCCGGTGCTCCTGAAAGGAGGAGTGTGACATGATTGGTGCTGCTTCTCCCCTTTCTGGGCCCACCACTTCCTCCCTGCTTTCATTTCATTTCCAGCAGTGCTTGTACCTGTTTCCGGTGCTCCTGAAAGGAGGAGCGTCATATGATTTGTTCTGCTTCTCCCCTTTCTGTGCCCACCACTTCCTCACTGCTTTCATTTCATTTCCGGCAGTGCTTGTAGCTGTTTCTGGTGTGCTCCTGAAAGGAGGAGCATCACATGATTGGTTCTGCTTCTCCCCTTTCTGTGCCCACCACTTCCTCCCTGCTTTCATTTCATTTCCGGCAGTGTTTGCAGCTATTTCCGGTGCTCCTGAAAGGAGGAGCATCACATGATTGGTTCTGCTTCTCCCCTTTCTGTGCCCACCACTTCCTCCCTGCTTTCATTTCATTTTCGGCAGTGTTTGCAGCTATTTCCGGTGCTCCTGAAAGGAGGAGTGTGACATGATTGGTGCTGCTTCTCCCCTTTCTGGGCCCACCACTTCCTCCCTGCTTTCATTTCATTTCCGGCAGTGCTTGTAGCTGTTTCCGGTGTGCTCCTGAAAGGAGGTGTGTGTGTGTGTGTGTGTGTGTGTGTGTGTGTTTCATCATCAACAACAACCAAATACGAGGGTGAACTGAACAGCAACTCTGCAGAAGAAAATCTGTGTTCTAAAGGTGCTACTCTGTAGTTTAATAAAACTAAGCAAACATCAGTATTTGTTTCCTTTACCTTAAATAATATTCACTTAATAGTTTTGCCTGACGATATTCTGGATTAGACATCAGATGCCTAAATTCATAACAAGAAGCAAAAACTCTGAATTCCTGACAACTAAATTGTAGTCCACAATTTGTCATAACAGTATGTGAAATGCCCTGTCTTGCAAAACATTGCTTTCCTAGCAAGACTAATATATGCAAACCACTGGCTCAGCACTAATGGGGATGAGAGCTGCTGCTGCCACCATCTGGTGAGTAATCACCATCATTTTTTCCAGATGATATAAATAGAGGTGCAACATGCATCAGTATGTACACATTCAATAAGACGTTGAGAGTGGAGGCTGTGGGAGCCCAGTGTTAACAGGAGAAGAAATATGCAAGGACTTAATGGTAAGAACTCCAGGGGCTGTAGAAGAATATGTCCCCATTCAGAGAACATTTGTGAAGAAAAGATAGAAAGGAAATTTTGGGGACCAAATTTTTTGGGGTGTCCATATGCCTCAGATTGTCTCATTATTATTTTATTGTAGATCAAAGGAGATTCCACATCCGAAGTATGCAACCTGGCCCTCATAGAGTTGGTGGTAAGTTCTCAGAAGCACTTGTGTCTTGGGGATATTTGTACTTCTATTCCTGCTGTTTGTCACATCAAGTTGTGTGGTTGAGTAAGGTTTAAAAAAATCAGCATGCTGGGGAGATATACACTCCTTGGCAAAGCCAGAGATGACTTCTTCAAGTAGAGAAAAGCAGGAGGAAAAATAAATGATTTATGAACTATAAAGCCAGAGAAAAGCAGAAGGAGGAAGTACCATTTTTATGAGACGTTTTACTCAAGCAGAGGAAAGCAGAAAGAGGAAAGATGATTTATGAACTATAAAGACAGAGACTTTTTACTGAAGCAGAGAAAAGAAGGAACAGTGATTTATGAACTATAAAGATAGACTTTTACTGAAGCAGAGAAAAGAAGGAACTATGATCTATGAACTATAAAGACAGACTTTTTACTCAAGCAGAGAAAAGAAGGAACAATGATTTATGAACTATAAAGACAGAGACTTTTTACTCAAGCAGAGAAAAGAAGGAACAATGATTTATGAACTATAAAGATAGACTTTTACTGAAGCAGAGAAAAGAAGGAACAATGATTTATGAACTATAAAGACAGAGACTTTTTACTCAAGCAGAGAAAAGAAGGAACAATGATTTATGAATTATAAAGACAGAGACTTTTTACTGAAGGAGAGAAAAGAAGGAACAATGATTTATGAACTATAAAGACAGAGACTTTTTACTCAAGCAGAGAAAAGAAGGAACAATGATTTATGAACTATAGACGGGCGAGACTTCCGGGAAGGGTGATTCGCCTGTGCTGCCTCTGAGACAAGCTCTTGTCTTAGATGAAATTTTTTCAGCTTTAATCAGTCAGAATGTTTTTTTTTTGACTGGTTAAGATTTTCTCCCGGCCAGGGAGAAACGTGAGATTAACCACAAAGCCTGTTTTTGTTGGGAGGACTGGATTTCATTAATTTATGAGAGAAAGTTCAGCCAGCGAATGCCGGACGGACTTCCATCAAAGCTCTTGCTGATTAAGCGACACGTTTATCTTTTCTTCAAAGAAAAACGAACTAACAGGCAAGCATCCTTCTTTCCATTTTTTTTTACTTGGTTTAAATTGTTGCACCAAAAAGAGATTTGTCAATGAATCAGCTATAAAGAACTGGGTGAGTTAAAAAATTTCTCTTTCACTCACGAAACTAAGGAGGAAAGAAATCGAAAAAAGCTTATCTTTGTTTTTATTGCAAAAAGCGGACCTGGAAGTGCATTCTAAAGATATTAACGGAAGAGGGATTTTTATTTCAAGGAGGGAAAAAAATAAATTTGATTTATGAACTTTGGAGTATCATGTCTGGAACTATTTTTTTTTTTGGTCTATTTCATTTTGACGAATCTGCTTACTCACGACGCCACTAACTGTTTGAAGCTGGGAACTAAACTTGTTTTGTTTTCCTGAATATATAAGAGATGAGACAGGCTGTATTGATGTCTGCAAGCCTGAAACATTAACCCAATTGTGGCTGAAATAATTTTTTGTTTTTGTGGTTTTAAGAATGACAACCAGGAAAGTAACTGAGACCATGGAAGAAATTATGTTTCAGAAAATAATGAGTGAGATTGTGATAATGAAACAAACCCTGAGACAGGGCAGACAGGAGATGAAAATTGAACTTAGCAAAATGATGCAGGAGTTTAAAAAAATAGGGGATTCTGTGAAAGAGGATTTTGATGGGATTAGAGATGAGAAAAGAAAAATTAAAGGGAAGATACAAGCCATGGAGACTGGAACAAATGAGGAATTGGAAAAAGATCTGGAGTTTACGGATGTTAGAAATAAAGTTTACTATTTGGAATTCAACGTTGTCTCTGAAGAAACTAATGAAGATATTAGTGATAAAGTTATCAACGTCTTGGATAATTTTCTTGACTGGAATGATGTGATGGAGCTTGACATAGAAAAAATCTATGGAATTAATTACAAATATGTGACAGTGGAAAAACTCTTAAGAGATGAGCCAGTGCATTTTGTAAAAAAGAAGAGCAGAGAAGTGACTTTACAACAATATTTCAGCAACATATTTAGAATTGATGGCAAGGACATATTTGTGAAGGGGGAAATTCCCATCAGACTCTTGTTATATGACTATGGCTATGACAGCAAGATCATCATGAGATACTGATAATGGATGAGTGGATACTGAAACCACTGGATTTAACAGGACTATTGAAGATGGAAGATGGAATTAATATTGGTAATGGAAGAATGGTTATGGAAATTATTGGACCTAATAGATTCGACGAGATGGATTAATCGATATGTTTATTGGGATTATGGCTATGACAACAAGATTATTATGGGATACTGATAATGGAAGAATGGCTACTGAAATTACTGGATTTAACAGGATTATTGAAGATGGAAGATGGAATTAATATAGATAATGGAGGAATGGCTATTGAAATTACTGGACCTAACAGATTTGAATCAAGATGGATTAAGCGACATGTTTATTTGGAGAAAAATTGAAAGATATATCTCTCAAGGAATTGAAATCTCTTTTGGACTTTTTGTGGAAAGAATAAAGTAATGTTTATGAGATTTGATGATTAATTAAGATAACTACTGGAGGAAAGTGATTTTGTAATATAATTTTAGAGACAGGATTGTTATATATTGTAGACCTATGGTTGATCTGCGACAAATCGGAAGTCAACATTTTATTTTTTTTGTATAATTGTTTTTGTTTTGTTTTGTTTTGTTTTTGAAAATTTGAATAAAAATTAATAATAATAATAAAAAAGATTTATGAACTATAGACAGATACTGTTTACTCAAGCAGAGAAAAGAAGGAACAATGATTTATGAACTATAAAGACAGAGACTTTTTACTGAAGCAGAGAAAAGGAGCAATGATTTCTGAACTATAAAGACAGAGACTTTTTACTCAAGCAGAGAAAAGAAGGAACAATGATTTATGAACTATAAAGACAGAGACTTTTTACTCAAGCAGAGAAAAGAAGGAGCAATGATTTCTGAACTATAAAGACAGAGACTTTTTACTCAAGCAGAGAAAAGAAGGAACAATGATTTATGAACTATAAAGACAGAGACTTTTTACTCAAGCAGAGAAAAGAAGGAACAATGATTTATGAACTATAAAGACAGAGACTTTTTACTCAAGCAGAGAAAAGAAGGAACAATGATTTATGAACTATAAAGACAGAGACTTTTTACTGAAGCAGAGAAAAGAAGGAACAATGATTTATGAACTATAAAGACAGAGACTTTTTACTCAAGCAGAGAAAAGAAGGAACAATGATTTATGAACTATAAAGACAGAGACTTTTCACTCAAGCAGAGAAAAGAAGGAACAGTGATTTATGAACTATAAAGACAGAGAGTTTTTAGTCAAGCAGAGAAAAGCAGAAAGAGGAAAGATGATTTCTGAACTATAAAGACAGAGACTTTTTACTCAAGCAGAGAAAAGAAGGAACAATGATTTATGAACTATAAAGACAGAGACTTTTTACTCAAGCAGAGAAAAGAAGGAACAATGATTTATGAACTATAAAGACAGAGAGTTTTTACTGAAGGAGAGAAAAGAAGGAGCAATGATTTATGAACTATAAAGACAGAGACTTTTTACTCAAGCAGAGAAAAGAAGGAAATATGTTTTATGAGATGTTTTACTCAAGTAGAAGAAAGCAGAAGGGGGAAAATGGTTTATGAACTATAAAGTCAGAGACTTTGTACTCAGAGAAAAGCAGAAAGGGAAAATATAATGATTTATGAGTCGTTTTACTCAAGCAGAGGAAAGCAGGAGGAGAAATAATAATTTATGAACTATAAAGCCAGAGAATTTTTATTCAAGCAGAGAAAAGCAGAAGGAAGAAAAGTAATCATTTATGAACTATAAAGTAAACCAGAGAGTTTTTACTCAAGCAGAGAAAAGTTGAAGGACACAAAGGATTTATGAATTATGAAGCTAGAGGATTTTTATTCAAGCAGAGAGGAGAGCAGAGATTTTTTGCTCAGAGAAAAAGAAGAGAGATTTTTTACTCAGGGTGCGGGGAGAAGAGTTTTTGAGCAAATGTCTTTCAACTCTAGTGAGCACTAAGGGTATAAGGGTATTCAGGTACCTCATTTATTTCCTTATTTTCTTGCAGGTCTACCTGAATCCCATACTGTGGCATATTGTAATACGCACCTAGGACTTTCCATAGTTAGCGGTAAGTCTGGGGAAGCTGAGATCAGGGGCAGGCCTTTCTTCATGCTGTTTATTAAGTATTTTACTACTGTGCTAATAACCACAGAGAGCCAGTGTGGTGTAGTGGTTAAGGTGTTGGGTGTTGGGTGAGACCAGGGTTGGAATCCCCACACAGCCATGAAGTTCACTGGGTGACCTTGGGCCAGTCACTGCCTCTCAGCCTCAGAGGAAGGCAATGGGAAACCCCCTCTGAATACTGCTTACCGTGAAAACCCTATAGGGTCATCATAAGTTGGAATCGACTTGAAGGCAGTCCATACTTCCATACTTCATAATAACCACAAACTCACCTTTGGGTGGTAATAGTTTTACAACCAGAGAATATTTTTTATAATAATTGGAAAAGAGAACGTGTAGAACAAATTCATTCCAACTCTGGGGTCTTTTGCATGTTTCAAGTTGTCATCCTCTTGTTTTTATTTAGATCAAGATGGATTCCAGGCTTCTGTATATCTTCCCATACAATCTGGACATTGCACAGTTTGTGGTAAGGCCTCAAGAAGGGATGGAAGTCCTTTTTACCCAAGGGCCACATTCCCTCAAGGGTAATATGCCAGGGGCCACATGCTGGCAGTGGGCAGAGCTGGAGCCAGTGGTAGGCTCTTTGAAGACTCTTTGAAAAAAAATTAAAGGTTTTGCTGAGACTTGTATTTCCTGCATATCTTATGATGCAGTCTTTACATTCCACAATTGGTAGCAAGGTCTAGGGAATTAGGGAACCACTCTAATGAAGGACGTTTCCACGACTCAGATGTATTTTCTTTCTTTCAAAATTCTGGAGCTAATAGGTTTGAAATTCACTGTGATTATTGCATTATCAGGTGTCAGCAGTCAGTGGATCTGGTGCCCTTGGGGACTGGTGGGGCGGAAGGCAGGGAGCCCAAGAGTAGGCGGAGCCAGAGCCAGTGACAGGCAGAGTCCACTAATTCTCATCTTGTCCCCCATCCTCCTCCCTGATGAGTTCTACAAGGGCAACACTGGGGCAGAGGAGGAGGAGGAAGGTGGCAGCCAGGGCCACCCCCTGGACTGGCTGTAAGCGAGAAGGGCAGGCAGGAGGAGTCTGGGTGAGGGCAGGCTGAGGCTGGTGGGGCAGAGCCCCATTTGCCCCAATGGAGCAGTCTCCCCTGAACACTGGCTGACCTGATACTTGAGAAGGCTGTCTCTCCTCCTTCCACCCCTGCACCCATTTTGGCTTTCCCCACCTTTTCCTCACCTCTCCTTGACCTTATCTCCCTCTAGACTCCCCTCACTCATATTAACTTATTCCAATGGATGCAGGATCCTTACCCCCGGCATTGAGAATTGGGCTGAAGACACACTTGTGGTTGTATTGGTTTCAGCACGTCTCCCAATTGTGTTTTGTGAAATGGGAGACACACGACATTAGTCAAACTCCACCCGTTTTTACTCCAAAACCTGGGAAATTGGAGATCGATTACATTTTACCTTGAAGTCAGTTTTGCACAGGCTTCAAAACTGATTGGTCATCAACCCCCATTGCCATTTCAGGTGTGTCCAATGGAAACACTTTGCAGTAGGCTCAGGCCAAGACATTAATTGGCCCAATACTTTGCTGTGAACAGTCCTAAAAGGTCTGACATCAGTAGTGGGGAAAGGAGATGTGTCCAGCCGTGGGCAAATACATTTCAAACTGCAGCCAGACAAGAGCAGTCTTGCTGCTTTTGAAACAGCTAGTGTGCACATAGCCCTAGATATTGCCATGATAATACCATTGCATATCCGTTGTCAGCACCGTCAAGTACTAAATGTTATTGCGTGTCAACAGTTAAATATTGCAAAACATCCATAGCCAGCTAATAAATAGGGAAATGACTGAGCTCTGGGGGTTAAATGGAGAATCCATTATTTATGTATTTATTATTTGATTTATATCCCGCCCTTCCTCCCAGCAGGAGCCCAGGGTGGCAAACAGAAACACTAAAAACACTTTAAAACATCATAAAAACAGATTATTTGGAGAATATATGAGTCCTTAAGAGAATATTGCCTCCCAAAATCTGCAAAGGAGAATTTTGATGAGAATATTTTTGGAACAAAATCATTCCAGCTCTACAGATGAGTGTGTGTAGTATGTGTTTTAAGTTGTCTCCTCATTATTTTGTTGTAGGTCAAGGTGGATCCCCGGCAGTTCCGTATTTTACTTTTCAGAGTCGATGGTAAGTCTTAGGATGGGCAGTAGGGATGGTTCCATCAGTTTTTCATGTATCCAATCTTAAATTCAGCTCTCCTCATTTCTGCAGCAATTTGTGATTTAAAAAAATCCTTATGAAAATTCTCCAGAATTTTAGTGCGAATTTATCCTAATAAACACATTTCTGTACTCTGTTTTGACTAACATTTGCAACAACATAAAAATCCCAGCAGAATGGGAGAGAGAGCCAGATGTTTCTCTTTGGCCCTCAGGAATTGAAATGAATGAAGGGAGGAGGGGAGGGAGGGGGTGTGGAGAGGGGAACGATTCACACACCCACCTAAAAGCATTGGAGCAAAGCATCTGCAAGCACTAGAGATCCGGAGTGAAGACATTTGTTCCTTCCCTTTTCATATTATCAGAGGATTGGCTTAGTACAGATATACAGCGGGAAAACTGTGATAGCTTCTGTTTGCCAGTAACGTCATGTGAACCGTGCAAATTAAAAGGGGATGTGAGTAGCACCAGACCCACAGTAAATCCCCGTGTAGATGAGCCCTATGTTTCATTTCGCATATTGTTTCAGAAACTGCAAATTTGATAATTTGGCTTGAAATACGAACTAAATTTAATTTCTCCTCCATCCCTAGTGGGCAGGGGTGATGAATCCATTAAGGTTTTTAAAAATGCCTGCCAACCCCCAATTGAATTGACTGCCACAGCCACCAGCATCAGGGAGGGGTAGATTGCAGCACTCTCTGCTCTGGTGTCCTAGGACGTTGCTGTCTTCTCTGGTCTAGCAATTTCCCTCCCCGCTGAGGAGCAAAAAGCAGGAAGGAGCGCTCCAATCTATTCTCAATGAGGAAGTAATTTTTTGTGGGGAGGGGAGAGAAAATCACAAGAGCAGGCCAGCGGGGGGGGGCAATGGAGGCTGATGCCTTTTGGTACTGATGGGACAGTTAATGGTAGGCAGAGCCAGGGTTCACAGTAGAAGAGCCAACCAGTCACAGTTTTTCTCCCCATCCGCCTTCCTTGCAAATACGCAGGATAGAAGGCTGCAGGCCTGTGCCCACTTACATGGGAGTAAGCCTCACTGAACTCAGTGGGGCTTGCATATACGTAGGGCTACATAGGATTGTTCTGCATGCACACACATAATGAATGAAAGCAGTCTTCTTTAAACAGTTGACAATTCAGTTCAATGTTGTCCCATCATGGTTCCTAAAATTGACCTCTTATATGGATTCACTGAAATACTACATTTTTAAAACAGTCCTTTTAACTTTGTGCATACACTCATTAAATAAAAGGTCAGTGCAAACAAACAGCCCTTCCAAACAGGCCAGTTTTGTTTGCAGCTACCTGGCAACAAGACAGAGGTTGACCCGCATCTCCCCTTTGACCCACACCAGCCAGGGCAGGCAGTGTGTGTGTGGAAAAACTTCCTCTTTGCTCTGCCTGCTCCCGGCTGGTGCAGCAAAGAGGCCCAGATCAGGCTGATTGCAAATAATGTGAAGGCAGCAAGGCTGGCTCTGGATCCAGATGATTCTGTTGTAGCCTAGCTCTGCCTACTCCCAAAATGCCCCATTTCAGGGGTTCCTGCTGATTATCACTGGTGGGGATACCGCTGGTGGTAAAGCCCATCTATCATTTGGGCAAGCACATTGGGGCACTCTTCACTGGCAAGGCTCCCCGTAGAACCAGGCAGGGCTGGATAGAGTGACACCTCTGCCTATACAACACCCCCCTCCACACAATGGATTGGGGGATTGAACTGCTCTGCCCATCAGATGTATTAATATATTCCATTTGGCTTTGGCTCCACCTACTTTTGCACTTCAGCCACACCCACTTTGGCATGTGGTCCTCAGATCAAAAAAAGAAATTTTGAAGAAACCTTTTAAGCAGTTTTTGTTTCAGTCCGAGAGATGTCCAAGAACCTCAAGTCTTCCCCTCTTTTCTTGTTGCAGGCCAAGATGGATCCATTGCATGTTTTACCATGCAATCAGGATGTTTCACTGTTGGTGGTAAGTCCTAAGGAGCTGCGGTCTTGGGCTTACTCCATTTTGTGGCATTTGCCAAGTCTTTGGCAGAATATTACTTGATGCTACTTGATATCCCGATAATCTTGAATTGTTTCTGTAGCTGACCAAGGCGGGCCCCACCATTAGACCTACCATTAGTAAGATGGCTTCCTCAGGCAGTAGATTTTGGCTGCCACAAAACTGAAATTCGTTTCAATGCTAGCCAGAACTAGAGACCTCCAATGTGCCTCATCTTGTCTCCTTTGTGTTTCCCCCCCACAGGGCATCTTATAATCTCCAAACAAACCTCAGATTTATTGGTAAGTATTCTGGAAATTAAAATGGCAGCTACACAACTACCTGGCCGAGTTTGGAAAGCTTTGGAGTGCTCCCTCCTCTGGAATGCTGTTGAAAGTGCTGCTGCCACCACCACTGCTACTCTCCACCAGATAGGCATGCCAGAGTTTGATGTGGATGAGGGGGTCCATCAGAGGTTACCTTGCCCAAGGCCCCTCAAACCTAGAGCCAGCCTTGGTGTGTATGCAGATCGAGGCGGGCTTCATTCTCAGTGGCCCCCACTGGGTTCCATCAGACGAAATAGTGTGATTGCAACCTAAGATATAGGTTGGAAGAGCATATAGGCCACATCCACACCATGCATTTATTCCACTTCACAGTCCTGGCTTCCTTCAAAGAATCCTGGGAGCTGTAGTTTGTGAAGGGTGCTGAGAGTTGTTAGGAAACCCCTATTCCCCTCACAGAGCTACAATTCCCAGAGTTCTCTGGGAAGAGGGATTCTGTTAAACCGCTCTGGCAATTGTAGCTCTATGAGGGGAACTGGGTTCTCCTAACAGCTCTCACCATCTTTCACAAGCTACACTTCTCAGGATTCTTTGGGCGAAGCCTGGACTGTATAAAGTGGAATAAATGAATAGCGTAAATATGGCCCATGTCTGGGAGAATCCGTGTGTGTGTTGCTGTGAACTCTTAGCGGGAAGTGTGGGATATAAATGCTATTTATAAGACTGGATTGAAATCTCCACCTTCTTCCTGTATATTCTCCCTCTGTGAAAATGTGGACTAGTTTTCTTTGGGGGCAAGGAGAGGAACCATTTCTCTGAATTTTTTGGGTTGAGGTTTACTATTTACTTTTCTGGGTCTCAAGAAGAAGTGCAGATGGCAGAAACCTGTGCGTTAATCCTCACCCCACTTCCCACCAGCCATACTTCCCAAGATGCTTTGGGGGCAACATGGTGTGGCATGATTTGGCGTTGCTGCCAAGGGTATTCCAGGAAGTGGGAGTAGTGGGAAGTTATGGAGAAGGACTGCCTTGTGCCACTGTGAGCGGCATGGGAATTTTGGCTGTGAGTGGCACAGGGAAAAACCCTGGTCAAGGTGTAAGGATCCATACACTAAGCCTCTGCCCCCTCCCCAGAATTATGGAGAAATCCACCCTGAATTTTGTGATGGGTTTGTTTTGCTCCCACCCACCCAAAGAACTTCTGAAAAATAATTTTTTGAAATTTTTGGCACAGCCCTAGCTTTCTGTTAACTTAAGCCTGCGATTCTATGCATATTTACTCAGATGTAAATCACACTGAACTCAATAGGGTTACTCCCACCCACGTATCCCACAGCAGACCCCAGATAAGGCTAACATAAAACTTAAAGTTATAACCAGTTAGAAGAAGTGGTCTTATATATCTTTTGGTATAAGCTCTCTTACTTACCCTATATGACTCTCTCGGATTGTACTTTTAGGAAGTTCTGCTCCTGTCCAGGCCGAGATCCGGTTAGAGATAAACTGAGCCCCTTCGGGAGAGCTTTTGGAAACCTTGGACCAGAGCAATGCCAATGAAGAATCAACTTTATGCTGAAATCAATGCTTTGCTTCTATTACTTGTTCAATCCACAATGTCTGAGGCTAAGCAAAGAGGAAAGCTGCAAGCACTTCTATGCAAAGTCTTTACCATTCTCCTTCCAAAACTCAGGGAACTCCAGGAGCAATAGAATCATGTAACGTTGCCTTATCGTTATTTTGATGGTTATTTCAGTCCATTCCAATTCAGTGGGATTTCCTCGAGTCCTGTATAAAAGGGCTTTTAGGGGGGGAAATAGAAATGAGACACATTATTTATCCCAATCCGGGTGCAGGTCTGGTTTGGGGACTACCTTAGTGGATGACTTGTGGAGGTGCATCCTTTTTGGACTTAGTGGATTCCATACCATTGGCCAAAGCGTCCTTCTTGGGCATCTGTCTGGAAGAGGAAATGGAAGGAAATAGGAAGCTACCTTATACCGAGTCATACCATTGGTCAATGTTGTCTACGGTACACTGACTGGCAGCGGCTCTCTGGGGTTTCATACAGGGAGTCATTCTCAACCTTACCTGGCGATGCCAGGACCAAACCTGGGACCTTCTGCATGCAAAGCAGCTGCTGTACCACTGAGCCGTGGTGGTTCCATCTGACAGATCCCAGAAGATGAGGCCCCGTGGCCAATGCCCTCGAGGTTCATTTGGGTTCCATACTGACCCCTGTACTATTTAACATCAACATGGAACCACTTGGAGAGGTCTTTTGGGGATTTGATCCCATGAACATGTTGACGACACACAGCTCTCCTTTTGCTTTCCATTCTATGCAAAGAAAGCTGTAAAGGTTCAGATTCTATGTTTGAGCACAGTGGTGGGATTGTGCGTTGGCTAACAAACAGACTTAATTCATACAAGACATACAAGACAGTTGGTCCGTAGGAAAGCTGATCCAGAATTAAGCATACAACCTACAGTGGATTGGATTGCACTCTCTTTGAAGTTTGGGGGGGGGGGTTTACAATTGGATCTGTCTTTCTGTTTGAAAATAATGAGTCAGAAAAATAAACTCTGGATGGGTTATGTGTGTATGTGCCCACTCCTCCCCCAACTCATATTTAGCAATAGACCAAAGCAAGCTCACATGTGGTCTTTCCACTAGGTGGAGACAGTATTCTGTATGTTCATGTGATGCAAATGGAGTGTGTTGTTGCCCAATTGTATGTCATGATCGCTGCTTTTTACAACCAAATCCCAGTGTTAATACACAGCCTGAACAACTGCAATGTAACATACTGAATTTGCGCTATTGTAGTTTCTATGAGTAAGTAAAATGATGTATGTTAATATTTATATCTTATATTCTCTACTTGCAAACGCTGGATTTTGCAACCCAGCCCCCCCCTTTATTGGGCTCTAAGAAAATTCTTGCTCTTAAAAGAGGAATTATTTTTCAAAAACCTTTATTGCTGGAACTTCTGCTGACCTCAGTGACCCAGAGATGGTGGTGGGTCTGTAGCAGTTCTTGGTCACTTAGATTCTGTTTTTCTATTGTGGTTTCTTTTTATATCTTTAAGCTCAGATGTGAATTTTCAGTGGACCTTAGTGTGTGTGCGGATAGATGCAATGTGGTTATAAATTTCTACATGCCAAGGTTGCTCCTTAGGATATATACCACTGGAATGTTACAAACACTTTATGTTGTCCTTCTCATCAAATAACCTGTTTCAACGTTTACCTTCTTGGAGGGGGGTTTACATCTGTGCCCTTTCATGGAAGGAGCATTAATACTGTGACAGAACACTTACGGGGCAACATTGCAAAATATAATCTTTTTGTCACATGCTTTTTCTTTACAAAAATAAAATGGTTCTCTCTTGCCAACCTTTGTTGTCCTGCACTTTTTTTCCTGCCAAGTTCTGTATTTCTCTCTTGGGCATTACTTGGTCTCTCTCTCAATTGACCTTAAGGCCACACAGTCCCTTCTCTCAGTCAAAGAGGGCCCAAACAGGTTCTCTGAATGACATGGGATTGGAACAGCAAGGACTCCCCGTGTTATCATCTCTTCTTTAGCCCACCATTAGCAAAGCTGATAGGATCTGTCGCAGAGCTTGGAAAAGTTACTTTTTTGAACTACAACTCCCATCAGCCCCAGCCAACATGGCCACTGGATTGGGCTGATGGGAGTTGTAGTTCAAAAAAGTAACTTTTCCAAGCTCTGCTCTGTGCAACACCAAATAACTTCTAAAATAAAGAGACAAATGAAAGACAAGCAGGCCTAGAAAAACACACCTGGATTCCCTACCCTTTACAATCCTGGTTTCTCTCCCCCCGCTTGCCCTCCCTAAGGATCCTGGGAGATGTAGTCAGCATAGTCAGACTAGCGCTAGAGGAGTCTCTGTTGCAACAGAAACAACTCAGATGTGTGGAAATTCGCCTATTTATTTATGTAGCAGCATCAGTGCATGATGCTCTGTCAGAATGGTGGGACATCTGTTTTGGCCCGAGGGCCACATTGCCTTCTGGGCAACCCTCGGGGGGCCATATGCTATGGTGAAGGGGCCAGAGGCAAATGTGGGCAGTGCAATGAATGTAAATGTTATTTGTGCAGCAGTTTCTACACGCACCCCTCTCTAACCTCCATCCAGGCAAGCAAGAGGCATTATCAGAGTTCAAGATCACATCCCAGCCAGACAAAAACACTGGAGGTGGGCCGATGAGGGGTGTGGCTGGGGAGGGGGTTTCATCTGGTGAAAGTCCAGAGGGCCAGACAGAGAGGCCTGGAGAGCCACATTTGCTCCCCAGCCTGAGGTTCTCCACCCTTACCTTACAGAGTACAAAAGAGAGCAGGTCCCCGCCCAGAGGAGCTTACAACCCACAATGCAATGCTGGGTAAACAGCGAAGGCAGCGGCGCCAAAGGTCAACAGGGAAGCAAGGCCTGGTTATTGCGGTTGCATATGCTTAGGCTTGGTTACAGGTGCAAAACCACCACCATGTGAGAGCCTCCTCATCTGGCCACAGCCTCCCCTCCTTGGCTCTGCCCTGCTTTTAAAAAGCTCGTATTGAAATCAAGGGGAGTCTCTCTCCCCACAAGCCTAACTGTTGAGGCGATGGTGGGAGAGGCTGTGTATGTGGGGGGTCAAAGCTGGGGAATGATGGGGTAGTGGCAGACAGGTAACCTTTTGCCCTCCTCTGTTGCGACTCCCCCTTACCTGCTGAAAACACAGTCACATTTAAGCTTGAAAAAACCCTCCTTTTGGCTCAAGCCTATGCCATGGGGGGGGGGAGGATATGTGCTTGTGCTAATTGTGTGTGCGTGTGTGTGTGTGTGTGTGAGAGAGAGAGAGAGACTGCTAAGTGGCTGTTTGTTTATGATTCAATTCTATGTCAGAGGCAGTATATACCATCTGCTTCTAAAGGCCAGTTGCTGGGAATCGCAGGTAGGGAGAGTGCTCTTGCACTCAGGTGCTCCTTGTGGGCTTCCCATTGAGGCAACTGGTTGGCCACTGTGAGAACAGGATGCTAGACTAGGTGGGCCACTGGCCTGATCCTGCAGGGCTCTTCTTATGGCGAGATGGTCCAAAGATCAGACTCCAAAGCATTAAAACCACAGAGTTCTGGCTCCTAGAGATGGCATCAGAGGGCATGAAAACTGCTGTGATGACCTCTTCCTAACTGGTGGGGAGGGTGGGATTGGAGGTCTGTTCTTGCTGTAGAATAGGTGCTGCATATTCCCAGAGAGAAGAGCTGCAAGTGGAAGACTTCACAGCGAGTTACAGCAAGGAAGGGAAGAGAGAAGCACCAAGAGAGGCAAGGAATCCATGGCTGGAGAGGGGAAAGAGGGCGTAAGGAGTGAGAGACGTCCCAGACCTACTCCTCCAAATCAGGAGGCTTGTGCCTATCTAGCTCCTTCCAATTATGCACAGTCGAATGTAGGGATGTAGCTCATTGGTGGAGTTCATGCTTTCCATGCAGAAAGTCTCATGTTCAGTCCTGGTCCTTCCAATTTAAAGCATAAGAAGGTACCAGGGGAAGAAGGTATCCAGCCCTGCTGGATCAGACCAAGAGGCAATTCTAGTATTCCTTTTCTCCTCTAGGATGCACTCCTTAACATGGTGAGGGGGTTTGAGAGCATCAAAGAAGCTGAGAACAATGCCGTCAGGAGTCTAGACCAAGAGGCTAGACTCCTAGCAGGGGCACCCAAGGTGAAATGGTCAAACCTGAGATACCAGACTAAAATGCAACCAGATTCAGAGGATGGCAATGGTAAACCACCTCGGAATGCCTCTTACCACGAAAACCCTATGAACAGAGTATCCAAAATGCAACACGAGATAGTGCTGGAAGATGAGACCCCCAGGACAGAAGGCACTCATCAACCTACTGGGGAAAAACAACAGACAAGTACGTATAGCACTATGACTAATGATGCAGCAGGGTCAAAGCTGAAAGGAAGCCCAGAGGCTGATGTGCACAGATGCAAAAGGAGAGTCCAGAGTTGTACAATGTACACAATAGGAATATGGAATGTGAGAAGCATGAACCAGGGAAAGTTAGAAATTGTCAAGCAAGAAATGGAACGTATCAACATTACCATACTTGGTGTGAGTGAATTAAATGGATGCAAATGGGACATTTTCAATCAGGCAGATAGAAAACATTTTATGCAGGAAATGAGAAATTAAGAAGAAATGGGGTTGCTTTAATAGTGAGAAGTGATGTAGCAAAAGCAATTAGGAACTATAACGCAAGGTCTGAGTGAGCTATATCAATGAGATTTAATGGGAAACCTATTAACATAACCATCACCCAAGTCTATGCTCCAACGGCAAATGAAGAAGAGGAGGAATTGGAGAGATTTTACACAGAAGTACAGGAAGAAATTCATCACACACCAGAACAAGATGTTCTGATAATCATGGGGGACTGGAATGCAAAAGTAGGGAACAGAGAAGAACTAGAAATTGTGGGGAAATGGGCTTAGGAGATAGAAATTAAGCAGGAGAAAGACTTATTGAATTCTGTGAAACCAATAATTTGTTTCTCGCCAACACATTTTTTGAGCGACCAAGAAGACAACTGTACACGTGGACATCACCAGATGGTCAAATTGATTCTATAATTCCTAAATTGATTCTATAATTGGTAGCAGAAGATGCGAAGTTCCATACTTTCTGCAAAAACAAGACTAGGAGCAGACTGCGGTACAGATCATGAACTGGTCGTATCGAAAATCAGAATAAAGCTAAAGAATGACAACAAAGCACTCATAATGCCAAAATACAATTTAAATAATATCCCAGAAGAATATAAAGAACAAATAAGGAACAGGTTTCAGGCTTTAAACTTAGTTGATAAAGAACCAGAAAAACTATGGATTGAAGTCAGAGACATTATCAGGGAAGAATGCAAAAAGAAAATACCTCTAGTTAAAAAGAGAAAAAGACCTCAATGGATAACTGACAAAGTTCTTAAAATGGTTAAAGAAAAGGGAGGGAAAAGCAAAAGGAGATAGAAACACGGTCAGAACCCTAAATGCAGTAATACAGTAACTAGTACGTAGGGACAAAGAGAACTATATAATAGTTATTGTATAGAAATAGAAGAGAACAACAAAAAAGGTAGAACAAGAGCCCTATTCCTAAAGATTAGAGAAATTAAAGGGAAATTAAAACCAAGAATAGGGATGTTGAATAATCAACAGGAAAACACACTGACTGACCGAGATAAAATAAAAGGAAGATGGAAGCAATACACTGAAGAACTATATAAAAGAGATGCAAGGATGACAGATTCATTCACCGAGGAACCGTATGATGAGGAACCAGAAATTTTAGGATATAAGGTGAAAGCTGCTCTTAAAATTCTTGGAAGAAACAAATCACCAGGAACAGATGGCATTCCAATAGAGTTGCTACAAGTTACTGAGACTGAATCTGTCCAAATTTTGACAAAAATGTGTCAACAAATATGGAAAATAAAACAATGGCCCTCAGAGGGGAAGCGTTCAATATACATCCCAATTCCAAAGAAAGGGGATCCCAGGGAAGGCAGTAATGATCAAACTTAATATCCCATGCAAGTAAAGTAATGCTCAAGATTCTACAACAAAGGCTCTTACCATGTATGGAGTGAGAAATGCCAGATGTCCAAGCTGGATTTAGAAAGGGAAGAGGTACCAAACATATGTTGGATAATGGAATGGCCCAAAGAATTTCAGAAGAAAATCACCCTGTGCTTTATAGATTACAGCAAAGCGTTCGGTTGGGTAGATCATGAAAAACTATGGAACGCTTTAAAAGAAATGGGGGTGCCACAGCATCTGATTGTCCTGATGCACAACCTATACTCTGGACAAGAGGCTACTGTAAGGACAGAATATGGAGAAACTGATTTGGTCCCAGTCAGAAAGGGTGTGAGACAGAGGTGTATTTTTTCACCCTATATGTTTAATCTATATGCAGAACATATCATACGGAAAGCAGGAAAGCGGAAAGATGAAGGAGGTGTGAAGATTGGAGGGAGTAAAGACTAAAGTAATGATAACAGGAGATTAATGTAACTTTAAAGTTGACAATGAGGACATTGAACTTGTCAAGGATTATCAATAGCTTGGCACAGTCATTAATCAAAATGGAGACAACAGTCAAGAAATCAAAAGGCGGTTGGACTGGTGAGGTCAGCTATGCAACCACTAGAAAAGGTTCTCAAATGCAAAGATGTATCACTGAATACTAAAGTCAGGATCATTCAGACCATGGTATTCCCATCTATATGGATGGAAGTGAAAGTTGGACAATGAAAAAAGCAGATAGGAGAAAAAATCAATTCATTTGAAATGTGGTGTTGGAGGAGAGCTTTGCGCATACCATGGACTGCGAAAAAGACAAACAATTGGGTGTTAGAACAAATTAAACCAGAACTGTCACTAGAAGCTAAAATGATGAAACTGAAGTTATCATACTTTAGACACATCATGAGAAGACATGATTCACTAGAAAAGACAATAATGCTGGGCAAAACAAAAGGGAGCAGAAAAAGAGGAAGGCCAAACAAGAGATGGATTGATTCCATCAAGGAAGCCACAGACGTGAATTTACCAGATCTGAACAGGGTGGTTCACGACAGATGCTGTTGGAGGTCGCTGATTCATAGGGTCGCCATACGTTGCAGTCGACTTGAAGGCCCATAACAACAACAACTACTGCCCCACATGCCCCTGTTGGTACATTTTGGTGGGTTGCCAACTTAGGGTGACCCTATGAAGAGGGTTCTCATGGTAAGCAGTATTCAGAGGTGGTTTACCATTGCCTTCCTCTTGGAGCCCTGTTAAGCCTATCAAAACCATCCCTATGTTCTGAGTGAGGGCAGGGCTCTTTCCTTGCAGGCCATACATACGTATATGGCAGCAAAGCATATTCTGGAAGCCGAGCAGTAGGACAGCAGCCTTACATTTTGCTTCTTTTATTTTCTTTATATTATGTCACTCCACTGGCTTGTGTCATGATCTGGTCTGAGACTTTGGCTTACTGGACCTCAAACAGCTCTGAGTGAGTAACTTGCTCCAACAAAGTTGGGAGCGGACTGAGGTATTTTGTGCCTCTGTCTCCAGACTGCCTCCTCCAGGTTCCACCCCGTTGTAGAGAACTCTGCAGAGCCTTAAAGGGCCAACCCTCTGGCATGAAGATGGGCACTCTTCCTCTGTTCCACAGTCTCTCTCTTGGACCACATTCACACCATACCTTTATTCAGGACTGGTGCCAAATGGTGGCCAGGTTGGGCCTTGGCCGAGGTCCCCTGAAGAACCCCTCCTTAGGGTGTGGGGGCAGCACTCCCCTTCTGTGATCCTTGGCAGGGTCGACTCCCGACCCTGCCGCAGATTGCAGAGATGGAGCTCCCAGCCCTTCCTATAGATTGCAGGCCTGCAGCGCCTGCCAACTCTACCTCCCTCCCTTTCTGTGAATGCCCTGCATGCTGTGTGTGCAGCTGCCATCAACCGAGATGGCAGCAGAGGCTTCTCTAAGGGGCTGATGCCCCTCCTGCCATCTTGATTGATGGTAGGCATGTGTGCCATCAATGAAGATGGCAGTAGAGGTATCAGCCCCTTAGAGAAGCCTCCACCGCCATCTTGGTTGATGGCAGTAACCTGCACGCCCAGTGTGCAGGGCATTCACAGAAAGAGACAAGAGGTAGGTGGAACAGTCCCACACGGTCTGTACGGGAGGGGGGGCTGGGAGCAGGGGGCCAGGGCAGGCTGTCACCGGCCCTGCCTTTATTTCACTATTATTCCACTTTAATCATGGTTTCTCCCAAAGAATCCTGGGAACTGTAGATTGTGAGGGGGGTGAGAGTTGTTAGGAGACCCCTATTCCCCTCACACAGCAACAACTCCCAGAGTTCCTTGGGAAGAGGGGTTGATTGTTGAACCACTCTGCTGGATCCCAGAGTCATGACAACTTGGACCGATTCGTGTGTAAGACTACAGAGTGTGAACGTCAGTGGACACAGAATGAGCCTGTTGTTTCAGTGTTGCCCTGGGCTGCTTTCGGGGAGAAGAATGCGATATAAATTTAATAATAAACAAGTGTCTATCTTTAGCTTTGCCTGCGTACACACCATATATTTAAGCCACATGGTTTCCCCCCCAACGATCCTGGGAACTGTAGTTTACCCATCACAGAGCTACAATTCCCAGCACCCTTAACAAACAACAGGTATGGTGTGACATGTTGTGTCTCCAGTTGGCCCTGCTCCAACTTCCCCCCCCCTCAGCCCCCTACCTACCTCCCCTACCAGTGCAGAGACCACCATTGCTATCTTATGGATAAAAAGAATTATTCTACTACCTCTGTATGTGTGTGTTTATTTTTAATGTTGTTTTAGACTACTTAGATGCGCAGCAGCCAAAGCCAGCACCTTGTAGGCGTTTTTTTAAAAAGCAACTGAAATGTAATTGTAGTGATTACTTTTGAGAAAAAGCAATCCGTTACTTTCAGAGCAAATGCAATTGTAACAGTAGTTACTACTTTTTTGGGCCATGTAATTGTAACTGTAATTTATTACTTTTTAAAATTAATCTTCCAAGCTCTGAGTATAAGGCAACTTAAATTCTCTCTGTGACATTAAGGAAGCTCAGCCAATGGCTGACACTTTAGGAAGAACTCAGCCCCAGTTTTAAACTATTACCCCAGATATTTCCCCCCTAGTTTAATTGCTATTTGATACATTCCTCTGCCCAGCTGCTTTTTTAACTTCAGCAACAAAGATGCCCGTCTGCATTACCATCTGTCTACAGCTTTTGATGTATTAACCTCTGCTCCTGAAGAGTTCCAGCTTTTCCTCAAAGCACCCTCCCCACCCCACAGTAATATAGCTGGTCTCTTCCAGATCTCATCCTGTTTATCTAAGTCTTTCGTTTATCTCAGAGTCACGGAACTGGAAGAAACCCAACTGCATTCCAAGCTGAAGCTGAGACAGGATATCATCTAGAGAATCCTCAAGAGAAGTCGCCAAGGAATGACAAGAGATTCTATCCACAAGCTCCCCTCCCCTCAGCTGCTTGGTCCGCAGCTGAGCGGGTCCTACAGGGTGCTTCCAGACAATGTGTTTATTCAGAATTCGTACTGATTTGTCTGTGAGGATGTTAGACGAGGTTGGCTATTTTGTGAGCATTCCTCCTGATTTGTCTGTGGGGAGGTTAGACAATGCGGGTTATTCGATGAGCATTTGTCCTGATTTGTCTCCGGGGAGGTTAGACAATGTCAGCTATTTGACAAGCATGTATTCTGATTTGTTTGTGGTGAGGGATGTTGTGTCAAAACAAGTGTTATCCAACACTTTCCAGTGCATCTGCCCATCACTTTCCTTATCACGAAAAGTCTGATCTTTTTACAAAGTGGGTTTGCTGCGCAAGTCTTCGCAATCAACTATAACCACACAACTTGAATTTGGCGGTATGTAACTGAATCCCACTCTGAAAACAGTGACTGTCTGGAAGTGCCTATAGCTATTTTTTATTTTGTTAACTTAAGAACATTTATAGACCGCTTAATAACACAATAAATAGTTTAAGCAGTCTACAAAAGAAGAGTATAAGCATTGATTTAAAAATGCAGATAAAACCAACATTGAAAAACAGGTAGATGTAATAAAGTTATAAAAAATATCGAGAAGATCAAGAGAATTTAAAAAGAAGCATACATAATAAAATTACATCCGTAATTTTTTGCCAAGGCAAAGAAGTTTTTAGCATGTGTCTAAAACATCACAGCAAAGGAGCTTGCCTGATGTTAACTCCTAGGGATAGCTTTGGATGGTGTCTAACGGGATTCCCCTCTCCTCCGAAAATGTGGTTCTCCCTATGCAAAGTGTGCAATAGGATCACTAACAAACTCCATCTAAAATGGAATATGGAGCTGTGCTACTGCAGAATCAGCTGCTATCAGCGGTATCTTTCATCAGGGGTTTTGTTCAGCAGAAATATCCTCCTCAATCCAATTAAACAAAATCAGCGTTGGAGAGAGTCTGAGGAAATCTTACATCCAGGAAGGGATATTTGGGACTGAAAATACAATATGCTACATGATCTTAAAGGGGCCCATGGGGCAACTAATCTGAGCAAAGCCATCGTGAGGTTGCACCTGTAATTCCAGCATCCATAGCACCAGTGGTGGCCGGTGCCCATTGAGACTGGTAGGGAGGCAGGCAGGGATACTTAACCGTAAGTGAAGCCAAAGCCAATGACAGGCAGAGATACTTCCTGATTGGTTGCTGTACGTGAGAAGGCAGGCAGGCAGGCAGGAGGTGGGCTGATGTAGGTGAGGCAGTGCCCCACTTTTCCTAGTGGACCATCCTCCGATGCTTAGCACTTCTAAATCCTTCTTCCTAGCTGGTCAGCTCCATCTTCATATATTTTGTTGCAATGCCTGCCCAGAAATCACGTGGAACTGCTTCCCCTTTTCTTTTCCTGCCTGGTGCTGCTTCCTTTGGCTTTTTGGGAGTTCCAGCAGTTCCCAGTGACTCTCCTTGCACTTTGACATTATTAAAAAGTAGGCAGCAATTGTGCTCTTGCAAAAATAGCTTTTCTAATTTTTGTTTTGTTTTGTTTTGGCACAGCTGTTTCTTGCATCTTTGAAATATTCTGAAGCTTCTTCAGGTTTTACGAAGAACCAAAAACCAATCCCATGACTGCCACCTACTGTGCTGCTTAGGCAATTGCCCGCAAGTTTCTTTAGTCTTGGGGTCACCAGCCACTGTGGTGTAGTGGTGAAGGTGCTGGACTACGACCTGGGAGACAAGGGTTTGAATCCCCACACAGCCATGAAGCTCACTGGGTGACTTTGGGCCAGTCACTCCTCCTCAGCCTCAGAGGGAGACAATGACAAACCACCTCTGAATACTGCTTACCAAATGAAAAACCTATTCATAGGGTCACCCATAAGTCGACTTGAAGGCAGTCCATGTCCAGTCTATGCTATTTTGTGGGACAGCTTCAAGTACATGCTGGAACTTTAGGTTTGGATTAAAGCGAGCCACACACACGCAAAGGCTATCTAGTCCAGCATCCTCATAGTGGCCAACCAATTGCCCCCAGGAAGCCCACAAGCAGGACCTGAGCGCAAGAGCACTCTTTCCTCCTGCAGTTTCC
>NW_026902518.1:0-24084 GCF_030035675.1 Rhineura floridana | reverse complement strand
TAAGTCAAAGACTGACAGGTCAAAAGGCTAGGAAAATCCTCCGCCTGAGGTCTGGGAGAGCGCTGCCAGTCAGACTAGACAATACTGTATGAAACGGGCCACGCGCTGGAGATAGGTCCAGTCCAATAGTGTAGTTGCAAATTCAGAAGTACAGAGTCCCTTCATGATAGTCATGGCATGTCCCCGTCACAGCCACACCCCTTTTCCTCTTGCCTTTGTCTCCCTTACGCCCACTGTTGTCTTGCGAGTCTGAACTGCATGTTTGGATGCATTTGGGCACCATTTTGAATCAAGATGGCAGACTGAAACTTTCAAAACTGCCCCGATTTTAACCACTGATTTCAAAACTGCCCTGATTTTAACCACTGATTTCAAAACTGCCCTGATTTTAACCACTGATTTCAAAACTGCCCTGATTTTAACCACTGATTTCAAAACTGCCCTAATTTTAACCACTGATTTCAAAACTGCCCTGATTTTAACCACTGATTTCAAAACTGCCCTGATTTTTTTGGTTGGTTTCTTAGAATACCCAAGCGATGCCAGGTACGATGAGGCTGCTAGTATTTTCATAGTTGCATAAACTGCCTCACTTTATTATTGCTTTTTAACTGTATAGTTACATTCTTGTAACCCACCCTGATTCTTTCTGGCGAAAGGCAAGAACGAAATCTTATGAAAAAAATTAAATAGGTACTTTCAACATTTTGCCGCAGAAATATAGTACAACATGGGTCGATTTTTATACATAATACACATATAATATCCATATTTATTTGTATATAATTGGCCTTTTTCTCTTTTTTAAACTGACAATGCATGAGTGTTTCCTCAGTTTGGAAACAGGTGTCAATCTCATTTTTATCTTCTCTGCCACCCTGCGAGGTAGGCCCTTTGATGTAATCATTTCCTTAATTGAGAGGTTCCCAGGCCACACCCTTCGGTAAAACTCTCGGGCTGAGGTTGGCCCGACAGAGTAAACCAACAAGCGTATAAAAAATCGCATCCAAAACATGAAAAAAGCAGGCAAAGGAATATCAAATCATTTGCAATGGAGTTTCAAAAGAGAACAAAAAAACAAAAAAAAAAAAAAACACAAAAACAAGCAAAAGAGTGAAAGCCAGGCTGAAATGCCTGGGCAAACGAGCATGCCTGGTGCCAGAATGACATCACAGCTGACGCCAGGCAAGCTTTGGTGGGGTGGCCTTGCCATCGCCATTAGGCTGGCAGAGAGCAATTTGCCCAGCTGGGGACTTCCAGAGGGCAACAAGGATGTGAATCCAGGTCCTCTTTGCAAGACCAATACGTCAGCCTGCAACCCTACCAGACTGAGCACAATTATATGCCCCTCTCCTTGCTTTACCCTGCAAAGGATGTTACAGGGAGCTGGGAATTAATCAAGAGGCACACCTGTCAGGCTGGCATCTGGAACTAAACAGAAACACTTGCCAGTAAATGACCTTCCACCTCCCGCCCTCCCCACCCCATTTCCCAGACAAGGTGGTGTCTCTCTCTGGCTCTTTGACAAAGGGGTCTTGCCGTGGCCAGACCTAGGGTCAGAGGGTGAACAGCGCAGCAAGGAAGGTAAAGCAGAGGGCAAGAGGGAACGAGTTTGCCTTAGATCGATGCACAGGGCCCTCCAGATGCTAACAGCCCCAGGAGGCTGGAGAGGTGGCGTGCACGGGATTGCATGCAGCTACGTCCTGCTCAGAGCAGACCCACTGAAACTGATGGAGCTAAAGTTAGCCAAGTCCATTAACTTGAGATCAGTGCCTGTTTCCAACCTCGCTTGGAGGTAAAGCACAGTGCAAATATGGACATGGGTCTACCCTGAGCAGTGGAGATAAAACAAGTGTCTAGCTGGTCAGGCAAAAAAGAAAGATTGTGTTCTCTTTTGTTGTTTGTCCCAGACTAAACAGCACAAAAGGTTTTTTAAAATAGAGCCCGGTGTTAAAAGTCCATGGTCATTGATCCCAACAGCCATTGATCCCACTGTGGGTTTACAACAACTGCTTGGCAAGGTCCACACCTCACAGGTGGGTCCTTTTCTGCACTCAAAGGTAAGATGGGTACACAGCGGTCAACCACTTTTAAGAATCCCCCGCTGATTTATCCACCTGTATTTTAACCAGCTTAACCCAACCATTTCAATAAATTTTCCATATCTTAATATGTGTATCTTTTTTGGGAGGGGGGGGCAGTGAAGATGTGTGAGAAATCAGAGTTGAACAGCATGCATTTCTTTTCATTTTAGTTTCACTTATGAAGGCATTAACTAGGATCTCATTCTCAATCCAGCAGCAAAAAGGGGTGTGTGGCGTGGCTGTGACTACCATGAAGGGACCCTGCACTTCTGAATTGGCCACTATGGAAACAGAGTGCTGGGCTAGATGGGCCTTTGGCCTGATGCAGGAGCCAGGCTCTTTTCATGCTCTTGGATTGGACTTTGAGTGACTAATAAGGAGGTGATGCTCCAGAAGATCTGCAGGCTGGTTCAGGCCTTGAAAAAGGCCCGAGCCCGGGGAGGCCCCTGAATCTACCACCCTGCAAGCAATGTGACAAAGAGGCCCCAATGCAGCGGCATGCGATGCAGGGAGGTGGATTTGAGGCAACGCAAGTGCCTGTCCCGAGCAGGCTTGCTTTGCCTTTCGAGCCAGTAGCCCTCCTGTGGCTCTTCAGCTTGGACCTAGGTGGTTGCGCACAGCTGCGCATGGAAATCGCTGATTAAAAGGTTCCCTGACCTTTCCTGAGCAGTGGTTAAGAAGGATCCCATGCGCCAATCCCAGGAACAGGGAGGGGGAAGTGTCTGTGCTACAATTATGCTTTCAACTCCCACCTCCCTCTATGAATAGCTCCCCTTTCCAAAGAGTCTGATCCAGGAAAACACAAACAAACCCACAAACCCCTTTTACCTCCTACTCAAACAAATCTCTCCCCACCTCTTTTATCATCCCCTTTCCCTGCAGCATTGTGTCATAGTCTTCATTTTTATCCCCCTTTCTAAAATGCGAAAATACCATTTGCACCTTCTCTCTCTCTCTGGCTGAGGCTGGCCATATCATCTGCAGGGGGCTTAGAAGCTCGTCTCCTTGGATTTAGACTGAAATTTTGATTTTCTGCAGCTCTCAGATAATGTGGAAATCCCGTTCCCCAATATTTCCTGTTTATCAGTGAAGTGCAGTGTGGTTCAGGAAGGGAAAGGGAGAGTGATGAGTAGGGGATATAGTCTCTCTCTCCCCCCCCCTTCCCATCTCAGTCTGCACCACCTTTTTTTCCAGTGTGTCGCTTCCCAGCCCCCCCCCTTAATGGAATTCAACTTTGGGACCACTGATATAACAGCAGGCTAATTATTTCAACCCGAGGTTTAACTATTTTAAAGGAAATGGGTGGGCTTCTCTGATGCACCATATCTACTTTCCAGTTATCTCTAATTTACGAACACGCAAATCTTGCAGAGGAGAGGACATGGATTGTGACAATCGCCTGCACAGGGGATCCTGGAAGCCACCGTGCACTGGGCATCAAGTGGAGTAGTTCTGAAAGGGTCAAAAAAGTAAAACATAAAAGGCTGCTGTGTATCAAGTCAAACCATTTGGTCTGTCTAGCTCCATTTGGTCTGGCAGCAGCTCTCAGCTGTTTCAGGCAGCGGACACTCCTAGCCCTGTCTGGAGATGCTGGGGATTGATCCCGAGACCTTCTGCATACAACGCAGGGGCTCTACCACTGAGCTACAGCCCAGGCTGTAAAGGCCTGCCAGTTACTCCAAGACAACACTGAGACAACTTGTATGTTGTGTCTCAGATGCAAGATTGCTATCCGTGGTCCTGAAACCCAGACCTTGGCCCTTCTCCCAGGTGCTGATCCTGCCTTGCTTCACTTCCCTGTCTGTCTGGATCCGGAGTCCTCTCAATGCAATGCTGATGCCCTATCCCAGAGAGGAGACTTTTCCATCTTTGGCTGTGTCATTTTGGTGACATGGTTGGCAACATGGGTGAATTCTTGTCACTGTCTTGAGATTTGTGCTGCGTCACACCCACCAGTATTCCAGCCACCACCCGGCCCGTCAGAACTCTCTATAGACACACAAACACTCCACCCCATTCTCCATCCTCCCAAGCCAGAGGCATTCCCACGGTTCCAGGCAAAAGCACTGGAGGAGGGGTATCACACAGGGCCAGGGGAAGACATGGCCTGAAGAGAGTTCCAAGGGCTACCTGGGAGGGCCTGGAGGGCCGTATTTGGCCCTTGGTTCCCTGCTGTGCTCTGCAGCAAAGGAAACATCAGTGAGAGCCAATTCTTGCCTACCCAAAATGTAACGCTCAGTCATACTAGGGAATGACTTGCAAAAAAAGATATATTTTTCTTGTAAGATAATGTAGAGGATCCTCCCCCCCCCTCCACCGCCATATCCTTTTCTAGTCTCTGGCTCCCTTTACTAAATGCCCCTTTCAACGCAGGTGTTTCCCTGTGGTTAGGGTCGAAGATAATAAACCCAACGCCCGTCCCGGCCACCTGCAAATTCAGCAAACTCTTTTCTTTCCTGCACATAATTAAACTGGCGCTGAGCTAACTGGCAGCATCCGACACAGTGCATTAGATAAGAGAAAGAGAAGGTGGCAGGGGGGAGGTGGTGGTGGGTGGGGTGGAGGGGAGAGAGATTTTTGAAAAAGAAAGGAAAATGGGAAGCAGGTGAGATGAGAGGCTGGCTTGCCGTCATGCTCATCTTTGCAAAAAATAAAATAAAAATAAAATAACGCTTGGTCCGTCCTCTGGGTTTAAAGCAACGCTGCTTCTTATTAAAAAAAGAAAGGATGGCAAGGGCGTGTGTGTGTGGGGGGGGAACCCAAGACACACAGCGCTGCCTTATCACAAGGAGACAGTTGTCAGGAATCACTTTGAGTGACTCGTGTTGTCTCGTGGTTTCTCCCCCACTCTCCCCCCGCTGTCAAGCAGGCCTCAGGACATGGATCAAAGGAGAGGCGCCGAAATGCTCTCTGAAATTTCTGATCCCTTCTCGGTAGAGAGAGAGTCACCCGAATGGCAGACAGCTCTTTTCGATATCAAACGGAGAGGAGGGGAAGAGTGAGAGGTACAAATGGGCAGAGAGGGCAAGGGAGAGCGAAGAGTGGGGCATCAGGCAGAGAGGGTTCTGGGTGCCACATCCGGCTCCAGAAGATGCGGGCAAAACATTGGCGTCTAGAGCACAGTCGGACTGGTTCCGTCAGAAGAACGCTGGAACAGCCCTGAAGCATGATCAGGCCAAAGGCCCATCACCATCCTGGGTTGTAGCCAACTAGGTTCTGCTCAGGACAGACCCAATGAAATTCAGGGACCTAAGTTAGCCGTGCCCATTAATTTCAGTGAGTTTACTCTGAGCAGGACTAACACAATGGTAAGATGCCCTCAGAAATGTCTCAGTTCCCCCCCATCTTCTGAAATCACTAATGTTCCCAGCCCATAAGAATATAAGAAGAGCTTGGCTGCTGGATTAGGCCAATGGGGGCCCTTCAAATCCAGCACTCTCTTCTCACAGTGGCCAGCCGGATGTCCCAATGGGAAGCCCATAAGCAGAATCTGAGCGCAACAGCACTGTCTCCACTTTGGATGGGGAAACTGGTATTATTCAGAAGCACGCTGCATCCAATGGTGGAGCTAGACCATAGCCCTTGTGGCTAGTAGCCGCTGATAGCCTTATCTTCCATGACCAGTTCCTGCTCCCCCAAATTTAGAGGTGGTGTGGTGGGCTTGTGGGGCTGACAGGCTGTAGTTCAGTGGTAGAGCACCTGCTTTGCACGCAGACGGTCCCAGGTCCAATCCTCAATGGCATCTTCCGATTGGGCTAGGATAGCCTCCCTGTCTGAAATCCTGGAGAGCCACTGTGGGCCAATGTGTCAGCAACAATGCGCTCGATGGACCAATGCTCTGACTCCATTGAAGGCAGCTTCCTATGTCTTCCCCCTCCTTTGCAACCCACTGTCTCTTGACTGTGCAATTGTTTCTTTCTGTCTCCAGGCTGGACTCCAGGGCCTTCTGCATTTCAAGCAGCTGTTAATCAGTCTAGGGCTAGTGCATGCCAGAAACAATTCCCTTGAAACCAGAGAGCTCGGGTGGGGTGGGCTTTTGGGGAGGAAGAAACCCTGTTTAGTTCCCTTTGTCCAATTCCCTAGTGTGCACCACAGATTTGTCTTCCTTTGGCTGCCTAACTGAGATTAGATCCCATGCTGCCCCCTCCATTTCTGCAAGCACCTCTCTCTCCACACACACCCTATCTCTCTTGCAGCTCCCAGAGCGGCCCACGATCCCTTTACAAGCCCTTATTGACTGCAACGAGATCCCCCTCATTTGCCAACCCTGATAAGCTTAAAGACCGGGGCTTATCATCAAAGCCCTTGCCGTTGACACCTTTGATCAATTTACTCATTTGCTGACCACAGACCCCGCTAGGGTTGCTGATCGCCTTCTGCCTGTGTGCCAAAGATTCGTGTATCTGTGCAGCTATATCAAGGGAAGCAGCTATTCAAAAGGGAGTCTGGCAGCACCCTATAACACCCTCCTTTCAGTCTACATGGTCAAACTCATGGCTTTCTTCTCCATTTGCTAAAATCGCAATGACATTCTCTGAATAACATTAAGAAAACTTCTGATGGATCAGACCAATGGCCCAGCCCATCTCACAAGCCTGTTTCGCCCCAGCAACCAATGTGATGGCTCTATGAAACCTGCAAGTAGGGCGTGAAGGTCACCGCCCTCCCCTGCTGTTTGTACCCCAACCAATTGGTTTTCAGTGCTAAACCAACTCTAGAGATGGAAGAATCAGTCAATTTTGCTTTCTCATTTTTCCAGGCTTAAGTTCCCAGTTGGCAATTTTTAAAAAAATAAAAGCATGCATGGAAAATTCATTTGCATTCTTGTGTGCATTTCTCCTAATATACACATTTTGGTATGCAATTCTGCTTCATATGCATATTTTTGCAAGCAGTGTCCTGTGACACAATCCATTTGCATATGACATTTTCATGAATGCATCCATTTCTTTTTGCTTGCACTTTCTTTTCAAATACAATATATATATATATTTATATATATATATACACACACACATATATATTGTACATAGTTTGGAGAAAATCGATGAGTCTTGTATCATGTTTTCACAAAAATCCAGAAGACAGAATAAATGTGAAGAAATGCCACTGAATAAGACTTCTTAGTTAACACACTTCTGGCTATTTCCAGTAATTATTTCCACTCTTCTGTTCATGGCTAGTCACAGCCATTCTCACTAGATAGATAACACAGAACTAGATAAGCCCGTGGTCTGACTCACTGTCAGACAACTTCCTGTTCTCTTAGAGCTAATGTAGAACTAGCCACTATCAGTTAAATCAGGAGTGGGGAACCCATGGCCTTCCAGATGTTGGTTGGATGGCTTTAAAAGAAGATTAGCCAAATCCGTGGAGGATAAGGCTATCAGTGGCTATTAGCCACGATGGCTACGTTCTCCCTCCATGGTTGGAGGCAGGATGCCACTGAATACCAGTTGCTGGAAACCGCAGGAGGGGTGAGTTGCTGTTGTGCTCAGGTCCTCCTTTGGGGCTTCGCAGAAGAGGCATCTGGCTGGCCACTGGGAGGACAGGAGGCTGGCCTAGAGGGGCCACTGGCCTGACCCAGCAGGGCTCTTCTTATGGACTGCATCTCCTTCCCTCCCTTTTGGTCCCGCTGTCAGGGGCTGATGGACGTTGGAGTCTAACAACACCCAGAGGTCCTCAGGGGCCACAATAAACAAACACATTTATTATATTTAAGTAAATACAAAGACGTCTCACCATCATGGGGAAGACTGTGGTGGCCGGGGGACCTGTGTGTCTGCTTGACCAGTCCTCTGTCCAGGGGCTGACTGTCGATGGGCAACATCAAGGCAGCCATCCCTTCAGCCCCCCCAGATTGAGGCTCCTCTTCAAACTGGACTCAGGACTGGAGAGCACGTCAGACAGAGGATTCCCCCAAACAGAGCAGAGGGACGTGGGGAGCAAGTTGCTTTATACAGAGTCAGACAACTGCGTCCATCTAGCTCAGCACTGTCTACACTGACTGGCAGCAGCTAGCCAGGGTTTCGGGCAGGGGACATTCCCAGGCCTACCCAGAGATGCCGCTGGGGACAGAGCCCGGGCTCTTCCACATAGAAAGGCTGAAGACTAAGATGGCCTAACAGCCACACCCCCTTCCTAGTCCTGAGGTGGCGGACCTTGGGTCAAGGGGGAGGACAAACGGGGCCCGCTAGGCCTCTCTGCCTGGCCCAGGGCACTCTCTTCATGTCACAGACATGCACACACACACCCTCACTGGTCCTGCTTTACAACCTTGAGTGATTTCTGCCTGCCTAGAAAGCATCCTGGAACGTCTGGCAAAGCCTCTTGGGTGCCTGGATGTTGCAAGCAGCTTCCTGCACAAAGGTGGACATTTGCATGTGCTGCCACACCCGCTCTTGCCTCTGGCCCCCGGGAAGTTGCCCAGAAGGGAATGCGGCCCTCGGCTTGAAAAAGGCCCACCACCCCTGAGATGCAGGATGGTCCTCCGACAGCTCTGCAAAGAGAGGCCTGTCCTTGGGGAAGCAGGACCCACGGTCGCCCTACCCAGAATAAGGCGGCTTCCTCTCTTCCCTGTATCCCTTCTGCCTCTGCGGCCCCAATATTTCATACGGCAGGAGCGACACAGAAAGCTGCCTTATATAAAGTCAGGCACCTTGGTCCATCTAGCTCAGTATTGCCTACCCTGACGGGCAGCGGCCCTCTAGGCTATTATGCAGGGGAAATTCCCAGCGTTACCTGGAGACGGTAGCAGTGGCAGCTGTTAGCTCCATGTTAGTGGAATCCGCTCCGGGTTTTAATCCAAACTTTCAAGGAGCTGTCCAAGGTGCTTCAGCCATTTTGAACTGAGACGGCCGGACGAACCTTTCAAAGCTGCTTCAGCACCTTGGGCAGCTTCTTGAAAGTTCAGGCAAAACCCCGGAGTGGATTCCATTGGCCCTCTGACAACAGGGCCTCCAGCTGCCCCTGGATGGCAGGGATTGAGCCTGGGGCCTTCTCTATGCAAGACACATACTCTACCACTGAGCTATGACATGGAAGAGAAGACACAGGAACACAGAAATGGCTTTATTCTGAGTCAGACCCTTGGGCCATCTAGATCAGTATTGCCTATATGATGAGTGACAGAGGATCTCCAGGGTGTCCGGCAGGAGACATTCCCAGCCCTACCTGGAGATGCTGTTGGGGATTGAACCTGGGACCTTCTGCGTGCAAAGCAGGAGCTCTCTACCACAGAGCGACAGCCCTCTCGGTCATGAATCCCCTTTTTGTCTGAATCGCCCCCATCCTTGGCAATTTCTTCCAGGGATGCGGCCCCTGCGTCTTGTCCTGTTGAGTCCTCTGCCATTCTGCTCCTGGCTCTCTGCACCAGCAGTCTTTCAGTTGTTCCAGCCCATAAGAAAGAAAAAGCACATTTGCCTCTGAGTTCCAGAGGTCGCCCGGCACTGCCTCGCCACACTCCCCACTCCGGCATTAATTGCTAATCTCTTCTTTTCTCTCTCTCTGTCTGGCCTCCTTGAACTCATCTCCTGGGCTCCCTTATTAATCCGCATAAAGGAGGACAAAAATCCTGCATTTCAATTCTCCGTGGTCTGCAACTCTCAGTCAAGGCGGCACCTCGGTCACTCTTTGGCACCCCGGCACATAAAAAAAGGCAGAGACAAAACCTTGCAGAGATGGGGTTGGACTGAGCTCTCCGGACCCCAGCAAGACAAAGACAAATCCACCGTCCAAAATATGAACTCTAGAGGCTGACTAAATAGGAATTTAGGAAGCTGCCTTTTACAGAGTCAGACCATTGGTCCCTCTAGGCCAATATTGTCACTCTACACTGACTGGCAGCAGCTCTCCAAGGTTTCAGGCAGGGGATACTTCCAGCCCTAGCTGCCAGTGGTGTTTGAACCTGGGACCTTCTGAATGCCAGGCAGGTCCAGAGATTCCTATCTCCTTGTCTTTAAATAACTCATCTGTTAATCACGGCTCTGACTTCACTCGTTGACTAAACACTGAAAGATAGGAGCAACCAGGCTGTCTAATTTCGCAGAAATCGCTCAGAAGGGTACCTGCACATTTTGCTTCATAACTTTCTTTCTAGGATGGCTAGACACTTACTTTAAATAAAATAAAATACAAAAAAGCCCTGCAGCCACATGTCAGTGGCCCTGGCTAGATGGATCAAAGGCCTGACAGAGTATAAGGTGACTTCTTATGTTTCTAAAGTCTCTGATGTTTTCAATGAAATATGCTACGAGGTCTGAATAGAACCTCCATGTCCAGAGACAGTCTATTATACATACTAATCATAAGGTCGCTTCTTTGAGAGCAGATCCTTTTGTAGCCGAAAAGCCCCCACAACACCCCAGAATAAGAGGGAGGTCTCAGCAAGCTTCGGGAGGGGGAGATGTCAAGGTTTTAAAAAGTACAAAAAGATCTTTGGGGGGAACCCTAAAGTATATATGTGTTTGTGTGTGATTGCGTGTAATTCCTAAAACAGCCCAATGACTACCAAGCATGCTTAGTGTCCACAGAACTGTCTATTGGAGGAAGGGAAGGGAAATCAAAGTGGTGATGGAATGGAATATCCTAGAAAAGGGCATGGCTGGCTGGCTCCCATTTTGTTGCAGGTCCCGCTTGGGTACCTGATTATCAGATGCTAGGAAGAAAGGACAAGATGGCAGTGGTGGCTGTTGCCCATTGGGACTGGTGGGGCGGAAGGCAGGGAGGCCCCACAGTAGGCGGAACCCAAGCAAATGACTGGCGGAGCCAGAGCCAATGACGAGCACAGCCAACTCATTCTAGTTACCTCCCCACCCTCCTCCCTGCTGAGCTTTAAAAACATCTTAAAAAGCAATGCCCACACAGATGCAGACTGGGATAAGGTCTCCGCTTAAAAGGCTTGTTGAAAGAGGAAGGTCTTCAGAAGGCATCAAAAAGACAATAGAGATGGCGCCTGTGTAATATTTTATATTTTCACAAATATATATGCATTTATATGCACACGTTACCCTAGTGCATGCATTTTTGTATACATTACTTGGTTAGAAAACTGCACTGCAAAATTCAGAGATGGACAAATCTTAAAAGATGGCTGTGTCTTGGTTCGCATATTGTTTAGGAAAGTGCAAATTAAGTAGGTTTGCCTTTCATTGCAAAAGGAGTGAAATTTCTCCTAAAGATGTGAAGGTCTGGAAAAAGAAACCCAGAAAAATTGTGGAAAACCCATTCCCCCCCACAAAAAAAATTAAAAAAGAAAACCTCCCAGAAAAAATGGAAATTTCCCCCAAACTTTTTCCATTCCTCCCCCCCCCGGCCTTCACACCTCAGCGACCACAAAATCATTCAAATCAAAACAGCTACATCAGCAGGGTCTCTAAAAAAAGAGAAAAAAATAAAGTTGGATATCGATGTCTTTGCACTTAACAGATCATAATCATAAAGTCTAAAAGGCTTTCAGTTCTGAAACAAAAAAAGAGATTTTTTAATGCCAGTTCCAAAACACCTGCAGGAACCCCCCTTTTCTCTACACTCAAAATCCCAGGAGCCCAACCCTGGAAAATAAACTTCTCTCTGTTCACATAAGGAAAAAAAACCCGTCATGTTTTGCTCTATTTTTTTACCAGTGCCTGCTGGCCAGGCATCGAATTGACAGGAGCAGATGGCTTTGGGTGGGGGAGAGGGGGGTGTCCTGGAAAGAAATGCCAGCTTTGTGGGATTGTGTAGGTTAAAAGTTAACTGAGCGAGAGCTCAATGCGATATTGAGTATTTGGGCATGCCAGAAGGCTCCCAGAAAAGTGGCGTCTTTTTTGGGGGGGGGGGAGAAAAGGAAAATGAGAGCCTCCATTTGCTCTTTCCAAAGGCCTTGTAGAAATAGGAAATCCATTTTATACAAACATCAGACGTGTGTGTGTGTGTGTGTGTTCAGGCTCTGTGTAAGTCAGTAAAATATCAGGGTGTTTCCCTCCCCCTCCCATCCCCCTCCCTTAAAAATGCAAGGCATCACATTTCTGCCTCCTGTTACAAAGGCAATTCAGCAGGGGCTGGTGGTGGAAGGGGCTGGTGTCTTTCAGGGCACAGGTCTTCAACTGCTGAGTTGCTCGTCCCATGGCGGTAGGGTTTAGAATGGAGCATCCCAAATGGTAGCCTGTGGACCCCTGGTGGCCTGCCAGCTTCATTCAGGTGGTCCGCAACTCCACATCAAATATTCATATTGATTTTTCATTCTATTTTCATTGCTTTTTCATTTCTTATACTGCATTTTATCACATTTCAACACACACAATTTTTATTACATCGCAACTGGAATGCACACTGGAATGCAATAAAATGCAATCTAAAAAAGGAAAACAACAACAATGGAAATGCAATTAAAACCGTGCAGCATCTAGCACAGGGCATCATAGTTGCTACAACAGGCAGCAAAGTCGTGGAGTGGTCAGCCAAGACCACCAGCAGTTTCCAAGTGGTCTGTGGGAAAAAAAGGGGGTTTGGGAACCACGGGTTTAGAATTTACGATTTTGTATTGGACACTAGTTAACAATATTAAGAAAATTAATAGGCATCTGTTCGGCCACTGTGAAAACAGGATGCTGGATTAGATGGGTCTCCTTTGGCCTCTTCCAGTGTGGTTACTCTTACATACTCTCATGGCTTCCCACAATCCTTAGGCACCAAAAAACCAACCAATATCTTTATATATCTTAGCATATATCAGAAGCTCACTGGTTGACCTTGAGCCATTCGTTGTCTCTCTCAGCCTACTCTATTTCACAGGGTTGTTGTGAGGATGAAATAGGGGAAATGGGAGAAGCATGTACGCCCCCCTCCCCACTTGAGCTTTACGGAGGAAGGTTGGGCTATAAACACAATAACAAAATATCTACCTACCTACCCATCTGAAGTTTTGTATTTTCTAGAGAAAGCCTGACGCGTTGGTGAATGGCAATGCATCCCAGAATATGGAAGGACTGTAGCTCAGTGGCTGAGCGCCTGCCTTGCATGCAGAAGGTCCCAGGATCAATACCCGGCAGCATCTCCAGGTAGGGGTTGGAATATCCCCTGTCTGAAACCGTGGAGAGCAGTGGGTTGGACTTGATGGCCTTATAGGCCCTTCCAACTCTACTATTCTATGATTCTATGATTCTCTGCTGCCAGTCAGTGTAGGCCACACTGAGCTAGATGACCTAAGGGTCTGTCTTTGTTTAGGGACCCTACCTATGTTCCTCTGAGTAGGTAGTGTCACATCCCATGCCCGTGAGTCCTAATGCTGGTTTGACTTCCTCTGTTCCACATATGATGCATATGTTGGGGAAGGGTCACAGCTCAGTGGGAGAGCACTTGCGTTGCACGGAGCCGGTCTCAGGTTCAACCCCCAGCATCTCCAGATACGGTTGGGAAAAGCTCTGAAGAGTGCTGCCAGTCAGTGTGCAGAATGCTGACCTTAGATGGACCAGCTTTCCATGCTCGTATGTGCATTCACGGTGTCCCCAAACCGGCTGCATTCACAAGAAATACGAATCGCATCTCCGACAACGCTGGCCCGCAGTTGTTCAAGGGTGCTGCGCCACCAGCACATAGTGCAAGTGCCTGAGTGCAACTGTGTCAGGTCATTTCATGACATGGATGGCCCCCGTCTCCTCTCCCCCCACCCCTCTCTCTTTGTCCAAAGGTCTGTGAGTATAATAAGCATTTAAAATGAAGTCTTGCCAGGCCAGGGGAAGGGAGGAGGAGGGAGAGATTTGGGAAGGAGGGGAGAAGAAAAGGGGGGGGTTGAATAGCAAAGAATTAGGGAGGGGAAAAATGATCAGATGCAAATCACTAGTGGAAAGAAAATTATGTGCAATTACCCAAGAAAACCGGGCTGTGCTGCCCACCCCAGCCAACAAGATCTCATTAATAAGCAGAAAATAAGATTGAAATGGTCTGTAAAAGAGCTGGAAAAATGAATTTGAATGCCGCATTTGTCCACAATTGCCCCCTCGTTCACACATATCTTATTGCATTTTTATTCTTCTTCTTCTTAATCTTTCCATCCCTCAAAGCAGATTGGGAACATCCTGGCATTAGGGTTGCCGAGGGAGAGGCATTACGGATTCCCCTGGTTTCCCCTGAAAGAGAGAGAGACCCTGCTTGCTCTCAGATTTGCAAGGGCCAGGCTGGCGAGGATCAGCATTCACTGCTTCGGCTTATTGCCGTGTAGGAACAAGTCCTAAAAAAAAAAAATCCTGCCCTTCGGGTGCGTGGCAAGGCCAGTCTGCAAGCCTTGATTGTCTTTTCTTTCTCTTTCCTCCATAGAAAGGAAGGGAGAAACACAGGAAGCGACCTTACGTGGAGTCAGACCATTTCTCCACCCAGCTCAGTGTTGTTTACACTGACTGGCAGCAGCTCTTTGGGTTTCAGGCAAGGACTCTTTCCTAGCTCTACTTGGAGATGCTGCCAATGAACGAACCTTAGGCCACTCTCTGTCTCTTAACCTGGCCTACCTAACAGGGTTATTGGTGAGAATAAAATGGGGGAGGAAGGAGAACTACATACACCCCTTTGAACTCCTTGCAGCAAAAGGTATGATAGGAATGTAATAATAAATATTTAAATAAAACAACATAGCACAACCGACACCAAGGGAGAGACTAGATTTGACACTCATTTTTATAGTATATTTTGCCCGCAGTTCTATACGCGCTTACCTGGGTGTAAGTCCAACTGAAGTCTGTGGGGCTTACTTTTGAGCAGACAAGGAATTGATCGCACCAATCTTTTTAAAGCTAGGAGTATTTTTTTTATATAAAAAGGTCTTTACTTATTAAATCGATTGTACGTCACGTTTTTATAGCATTCTTGAAAAAGGATTGCGAACTCTAAATGCATCAGGCTAGATAAAACAATTCCAGTGTACGTCCCAAATCTCCTCTCACTCTTTTAAAACAACCCCCCAAACTACCACTATGATAACTGCTGTCGCATCATCTGGGAGTCTTCACAAAAGTGTAACTCTTTACACACCAGGGTCGGGGAACCTGTGGCCTTCCAGATGTTGCTAGACTACAACTTCCATCATCCCTGACCATTGGCTGTGCCACCTGGAGATGACTGGAGTCGCCATCCTAAGAACATCACACGAGCCCTCTAGCTGGATCAGGCCTAAGGGGGCCCTTCTAGTCCAGCCTCCTGTTCTCACAGTGGCCAACCAGATGCCCCCAAATGGAATCCAGACCCGGGCGCAACAGCACTTCCCCCTCCTGGGTCTTCCGGCAGCTGGTCTTCAGAAGAATCCATCTCCGACTGTGGAAGCAGAGCACAGCCATCATGGCTCATAGCCACTGATAGCCTTACCCTCCATGGATTTGTCTAAACCTCTTTGAAAGCCATCCAAGTTGGTGGCCATCACAGCCTCTAGCGGAAGTGAATTCCACAGTTTAAAGATGTGCCATGTCCAACAACATCTGGGAGGCCACAATGTATAGCGATAGGAAGATGGACGAAGAAAGACAATTGATAGCTTAGGTTCATATTGCACTCTCCTGAGGGGCAGAAGTCACCTGAAACTGGCCATTTGTGGCTTTCAAAGAGATGTTGATAAATCCAGCCCCAGAATGTGTTCACTTGTTTGCTTTTCAAGGTCCTCGTAGCCCTTCTTCACTACTAGTGATTCAAAGTGGCTAATGGATAATAAAATCTTTATACAACGAACCACAAAGAAAAGCTAAACATTCCATTTGGAGATCAGCAGCAGTACCAAAGGAAACTTAAAAGAGTTTAACTAATATCCCGAAGGGATAAGAGAGCCTTTACTTAGCATTTGCATTGCAACATAATCAGCACCAAGTAGACACCTTTGGGTGTCCCCCAAGATATGGCTAAAGATCCTCCCCGCCTTGAAGAGCTACATTTCCTAGGGATCTTTGGCTGGGTGCCATGACAACACCACAGATCTAAAGCTGAGGAACTGTAGAATTACTTAAACTAATTGACGAAGAACTAATTAAGAACTAGTACCTGAGTGTGCTTTTTTCCTCTACCTCCTCAGTCCCTGTTCCTTTTCTGTCATATCATTTAGGCTGTAAGCTTGAAGGAAGGGACTGTCATATTAATGATAATAGTAAGTAGCTCTGGAAGTCTTTTTTGAAGAGTGGGTTAAAAACACTTGAAATCAGGAGTAAAGAATCTGTGGCTTGCTCAGTGTTGTTGGTCTCCCAACTCCCATCAGCTCCAGCCAGCAGGACCAATGGTCAGAGCTGATGGGAGCTGTAGTCCAACAACATCTGGAGGGCCACAGGTTCCCTAACCCTGCAATAAATAATAAATAAATGACCATGGCACCCAACTAAGGACCCCTGGGAATTATAGCTTTTCTGAGGGGCCAAGGGATCTGCCAGTTTCCCTAGGCCAGAGAAAATGATAAAACACAGGGGAGCAACCTACCTGTGGAGACAGGCCATTGCTGACAGGGTTCATGTGATTCGCAGGAGCTGTGGGGTTCATGAAGCTGTCAGAGTAGGTGGAGAAACCGTGCCGGGCCCCGTAAGCAGAGCTTGAGTCTGCAGCAGCAGCTGCCAACCCTCCCTGATGCATGGTGGATGGTGGGAGAGGCTGGGGTCTGTGTACAGTGCTGCCCCCCTCTGTGGAAATGAAGCATCAGTTAGACGTGCTGGCCATTATCACCCAACTGTCAGCATGTTCCTCTGGAGAAGGGCTAACGTGATAGGAAAGTGGAAAAGCCAACTTGACCTGGACCCCAACCCTGTTCCAAACAACCTGTGGAAATGAATGAACCTAAGGTAGGGGTGGCATACGGACAGGGGAGAAATTGGATTCCATTCAAATTCCAAGCTGAATCTATCAAATTTCACTTTATGAAACAAGACAAGAACTGAAAAGCCCCCCTCTGGAATTCACACTTACTTGAATTTTGCAATGCGGTTCCCCAAACAAACAGTGCACATGTTAGGAGAGAGTGTGCATAAAATAAATACATGAGTGAAAATAACATACAGCAACACATTATCTAAGGTGAAATTTGCCCGCAAAAAATGAGTCAAAACTGCCTAGAAAAATGTGTTTTGTTAGGAGGAATTTGCACTAAAATTGCTGGAGAATTTTTTCATCAGGATTTTTTTTTTAAAGTTGCAAATTGCTGCCGAAATGTGGAGAACTGAATTTAAGACTGGAAAAATGAGAAGCCGAAAGATCTTTCCATGTCTAGGAATTTAGGGCAAATTTTTCCTAACACGTTTTTATGCAGTTTTCAGGACATTTCTGCAAGGGAAATGCCGATCCCTGAACCTGAACTAACATTTGCAGGAAGGGATTCTGAGGAACTGAGACAAATAGTGGTAACAAGAGAGGAAGTTCTAAGCTTAATGGACAATATAAAAACTGAGAAATCACCGGGCCCGGATGGCATCCACCCGAGAGTTCTCAAAGAACTCAAATGTGAAATTGCTGATCTGCTAACTAAAATATGTAACTTGTCCCTTGGGTCCTCCTCCGTGCCTGAGGACTGGAAAGTGGCAAATGTAACACCAATATTCAAAAAGGGATCCAGAGGGGATCCCGGAAATTACAGGCCAGTTAGCTTAACTTCTGTCCCTGGAAAACTGGTAGAAAGTATTATTAAAGCTAGATTAACTAAGCACATAGAAGAACAAGCCTTGCTGAAGCAGAGCCAGCATGGCTTCTGCAAGGGAAAGTCCTGTCTCAGTAACCTATTAGAATTCTTTGAGAGTGTCAACAAGCATATAGATAGAGGTGATCCAGTGGACATAGTGTACTTAGACTTTCAAAAAGCGTTTGACAAGGTACCTCACCAAAGGCTTCTGAGGAAGCTTAGCAGTCATGGAATAAGAGGAGAGGTCCTCTTGTGGATAAGAAATTGGTTAAGAAGCAGAAAGCAGAGAGTAGGAATAAATGGACAGTTCTCCCAATGGAGGGCTGTAGAAAGTGGAGTCCCTCAAGGATCGGTATTGGGACCTGTACTTTTCAACTTGTTCATTAATGACCTAGAATTAGGAGTGAGCAGTGATGTGGCCAAGTTTGCTGATGACACTAAATTGTTCAGGGTTGTTAAAACAAAGAGGGATTGCGAAGAGCTCCAAAAAGACCTCTCCAAACTGAGTGAATGGGCGGGAAAATGGCAAATGCAATTCAATATAAACAAGTGTAAAATTATGCATATTGGAGCAAAAAATCTGAATTTCACATATACGCTCATGGGGTCTGAACTGGCGGTGACCGACCAGGAGAGAGACCTCGGGGTTGTAGTGGACAGCACGATGAAAATGTCGACCCAGTGTGCGGCAGCTGTGAAAAAGGCAAATTCCATGCTAGCGATAATTAGGAAAGGTATTGAAAATAAAACAGCCGATATCATAATGCCATTGTATAAATCTATGGTGCGGCCGCATTTGGAATACTGTGTACAGTTCTGGTCGCCTCATCTCAAAAAGGATATTATAGAGTTGGAAAAGGTTCAGAAGAGGGCAACCAGAATGATCAAGGGGATGGAGCGACTCTCTTACGAGGAAAGGTTGCAGCATTTGGGGCTTTTTAGTTTAGAGAAAAGGCGGGTCAGAGGAGACATGATAGAAGTGTATAAAATTATGCATGACATTGAGAAAGTGGATAGAGAAAAGTTCTTCTCCCTCTCTCATAATACTAGAACTCGTGGACATTCAAAGAAGCTGAATGTTGGAAGATTCAGGACAGACAAAAGGAAGTACTTCTTTACTCAGCGCATAGTTAAACTATGGAATTTGCTCCCACAAGATGCAGTAATGGCCACCAGCTTGGACGGCTTTAAAAGAAGATTAGACAAATTCATGGAGGACAGGGCTATCAATGGCTACTAGCCATTATGGCTGTGCTCTGCCACCCTAGTCAGAGGCAGCATGCTTCTGAAAACCAGTTGCCGGAAGCCTCAGGAGGGAAGAGTGTTCTTGCACTCGGGTCCTGCTTGTGGGCTTCCCCCAGGCACCTGGTTGGCCACTATGAGAACAGTATGCTGGACTAGATGGGCCACTGGCCTGATCCAGCAGGCTATTCTTATGTTCTTATGTTTAGCCATTTCTCCTAACATAATGTACAGTTTGGCATGTTATTTTCACTAATATATCCATTTTTACGCACATTCTACCCTAATAAACAAATAAACAAACAATAATATTTTTTCCAAACATTGCTTAGCTAGAGAACCGCATCGTGAAATTTGGATGCATGTGAATTTCGAAGGATGGCTGCGTGTTGGTTCTCACCTTGTTTTGGAATGTGCGGATTTGATCGATTCAGCTTGAAATGTGAACTGAATCGCATTTCTCCCCCCTCTGCACCCTAAGCTAATCATATCCATTAATGTCAGTGCATACAACCCTGTAGAGAAATACTAGAGAACGGCATGCAATAAGTGAAAACGCAACCCAGGCTTCCACCCCATTGCCCAAGTGTTCAGTGCTCACCTTGAGAAAGAGTGGTAGTCGGGTAAGTCGAATCCGGCAGCTGGTAAGGAGGCAAAGTGGGCATGCCAGTTGGTGGGAAGCCCCCGGGCAACAGGTGATTAAAAGCTGCCAACTGATTGGCTCCGGCCTGCTTGCGCCACCGAGCTCTCCGGTTGCTGAACCACACCTAGGAGTGAGAAGAGAGGATGGATGTTATCGGAGGAGCCACACATGAAGGAGCGAACTCAGCCTCTTTCAGGAAGCAGACCACTTTCTTTCGACCATGTTGAGAGAGACGGCATTCTAGGAAGGAACAGCATCTTCAGCACCAGGGAGATGGAGAAGCAGCTTTGGAAATGAGTAGAGAGTGGGCCAGATCTCGCCCTCCACTTGAGGACAACATATGCTTATTCATTTAGATCAGGGGCTGCCAAACTGTTGCCTGTGGACCATCAGTGTGGTCCATGAGCTTCATTCAGGCGGTCCATGGCATGTCTGCATGAAACATTCATATTTGTTGTCAACTGTGTTTTTATTCCTACTTTTATTTCTTACGTTGCGTTATATCGTATCATAATCTGAGTTCCGAGAGATAAAAGAAGTGATAAACGTACAGTTCAGGATCACCTAGAACAGTGCATCGCAATGGCTCAACCAGGCAGAAAAAGGAGTAAGAGGTCCGCCAAGACCATCAGCAATTTCAGGCAGTGTGCGGCAAGAAAGGTTTGGGAACCAGTGATTTAGATGACTTATATACCCCCACCCCCTTTGCGCAAGCCACAGGGCAGTTTGCCACAAAGTCAAAACGTGAAAAAGAATCCATAATCCCCATCCAAGAGCACAGCCCTTACCACGACACATCATAACGAATAGCTAAAAAGCAATTGCTAATGGCAGAACAAGCAACTGATACAGCCCTCTCAGCTTCTTTGTCTGGCCCTTGAGACTCCCCAGGCATGCCTCTTCCCAGGCCACACCCCCTCACTGGCCTGGTTCCACACCTTCTTCAAGTGCTTTTGCCTGGCTTGACCCACGCTAATGACTCTTGCTCGCCTGATTGGAGGGTGTGTTGTGGGAATGGATGGCTTTTGTGTCCCTAGAATATAGCGTGCAGGACAAAGGACAGAGCCTGTTGTTCCACTCACATTCCTCCACTGACATGTGGCCCCTGAAAGGTTCCCCACAAGAGAATGCGGCCCTCAGGCTGAAAACAGCTCCCCAGACCCTGGCGCACAGCAACAGTACTAGATAAAAAGTCATAAGGGAGGCAGTAATCCTATGCACTTTTATTTTGTGGGAAAACAAATGTTTAACATTCTTGGAGATCAACCAGCTGTCACAGAACTGAAAGAGAAGTGAAGAGGGTCAGCGCATAGATCGGCAGTTTGCTTCTTCACCCAACACAAGGTGCTCACGTTAGCGTTGAAGGCCCTAAATGAGTTAAGCCCCAAATATCTGAGAGACTGCCTCCTTCCCTGCAGACCCTGCTGGGGTTAAGACCAGCAGAAGGGGCGTTCTTGGCTGTCCTACCACTGTCAGGGGTTTGGAGAGTGGCGATCCGGGAGAGGACATTGCCCCTAAGCTGTGGAATTCCCTCCCCACAGACGTGAGCCCCAGAAATGACCTGAGGCTCTGGGGCCATCACCACCTGGCATAAGTATCAGCCGCCTTCCACCTCTCCCTACCAGGAGGCCTACCATTGTGCAGGCACAGCACGAAACAAAAAAGGCCACTAGATAGCAGGACAGAGGAGTGATTTTTACAGCAGGGTAAGCTCCATCTGCTGCCTCTTTCTTGGGCTGCATTTAACATTATCATCATCAACATTTATTACCTGCCCTTCTCCCAGAGGTCCCAGGGTGGGTTACAACAGTTTGAAAATACAGTATTAAAAACAATTAAAAGCAATCCAAAATAACAAAACAGGGTGGGTTCTAAAAAATATACTTCTCGGGTGTTGAAGGCCAGGATAAAGAGGTGCATCTTCAGCATTCACCTAAAACTGTGCAATGAAGTTGCCAGACGCACCTTGGTGGGGAGGGAGTTCCACAATGTAGGAGCCACCACAGAAAAGGCCCTTTTTGGGGCCACCACCACCCCGAGCGTCCGAGGGTGGCGCAGCTACCAAAAGAGCCCTCTCTCATTGGGGCTCAGTATCCATTGCTGACGACTGCGCTAACCACACTTTCCTGACAATCCCATTGGATGATCAACCAACCCAACCCTGTCCAATCAGGGGCCATTTCTGCTCTTCCGCATTCCATTCGCTAGCCCACTTACCGCTATACCCACCACACCCCATCGTTCCACCCCATAAATCCTGATGTGCCACTATCTGAGCCAATCAAACCACATGCATGTCACTCAGTTGCAATCTAAGAATTTTATCTTTTTTTTAAAAAACACCCTCATTTTCAGTTTAATAAAAAAAACCCTTTCAGGGCTGATCCTGGGATGGGGCGGATATTGGTGGGGTCAGAATGGGCTGAGAAATACGTGGCTAAGCTTTTCGAGACCGTTGAGAATGCAGCTGCTGAGATCTCCAGGGCCTGAAGGGTTAGGAGGCATGATTAAATTTCACAGCAACAGGAGAGTGGGGGTAGACTTGAACAAAAAGCAGAAGGTTGAAAGCAGGAAGCGGGGAGCCATTGAGTCAGAGAGTCTGATGTATGTGTGTGTGCATGTGTCTAGGTTTAAGGTTTGGTCAATGCGATGAACCCAGCCATGTTAAAAACACATTTTCAGTCTCAGAAGACAAAGGGGAAGTGGGTAGCTCATATGAGTGGTATTCAACACTAGTCCTACTCAGAGTAGATCCATCACAGCTAATGGACATGGCTTACTTAAGTTCATTCATTTCAATAGGTCAACTCTGAGCAAGACTTAGTTGCCTACAACCCTATGGCTTTTGGTGGACTCACATTGATTCTTCCCCCCAGTTTCTAAATATTTGGAGTCTGCTGCAAACAGGAAACCAAATGGATACATTTCTCCACCCAGATTCAGTGAAGCCATCCTTAGAGGAAGGGCCATAGCTAAGTGGCAGAGCTTCCGCCTTGCACGCAGAAGGTCCCAGGTTTAATCCCAGGCATAGTTGAGTGGCGGAGCACATACGTTGCACCCATAAGGAAAACGGTGTAATGGAAAACTCTGCAGCGTCTCAGGCTAGGAGCCTCATCACATCTGCAATGGCTGGATGATGACTTTAATTTAAAATGCAGTTCTGGAGATTGCCTGTTCCATTACTTCCTTGGCCCAAGGGGGTAATCTTCACTACCCACTCTCATACGGATGTGCAGGCATGGATTGGGCCACTGTTAATTGCATGGCAGCACATCCAGGGAGTTGGATGAGGTTGTAAGGGACGGGCCAATCTGTCCAGTTTGGTTTCTCTCAGGATCTTTTCCCAGTCTGAAGTGCAGGTCTCCACAAATTTACATCAGTTGGTGATTTTTTTTTTAATATAAAATGGCCCTTATAAATTTTAGTGCAAATTCCTCCAAATATATACATTTTCATATGCAATATTGCTTAATAGATACATTTTTGCAAAGCCATCTCCCCTAATTTTATGCGTTTTTGTATGCTTTTTTTTTGCTAATTAGGCACATTTTAACTCAGATATGCATCTTTGCCCCCTTTATTGGCTGGGGGACCACGTTGCAAAATTTGGAGAAGTGACAATTTTGAAAGACGGCCGGGTTTTGCGCATTGCTTCGGAAAGCGAGGTTCATGTAGGTTCGCCTGTAAATGTGAACCGAGCTGAATTTCTCCCTTAGCCTTAGGTGCAGGGTGGGGGGAGTGATCTTCATCCACCCCCCAAAAAAACCCTTTAACTGGTTCAACTGACTCTACTTTTCCCAAAAGTGAGCTGCATGAAGAGAACTAATTAAGGTGTTTTGGGTAAAAGTTTGCTAGTAGGCAAAAGAGAGGACTCATTCATGCCACACATCGTTAATGTAGGGCAGGTATGGGGAACCTGTGGCCCTCCAGGAGTTGTTAGATTACAAATTCCATCAACTCTGACTATTGGGCATGCTGGCTAATGGGAGATACAGTCCAGCTACATCTAAAGGGCATCTGAAGAATCCCGAACCCAGTATTCTGCCTCCAACAGCAGTCAGCGGACAAGTCTCCAGGAAACTGACATGTAATATGCCAGGATACAAGAAGCCTTTTGCTTGCCTCCAGCTCTCTTCTCATGAGATTAAACTGCCACTAATCATGGAGGTTCCACTGGGCTTGCCATGGTTAGAATCCAGTTAGGAGGCCTGCCTTCCTATCCTTTATCTCATCCTTTTAAAAATCTTCCTCCTCCCTACTGAGACCTCCCTGCTAGTTGTACACATTTTCAGAGACACCCCACCAGTCGCTCCCCTCTCACAAAAAAGGGACATTTTCTGAGAGCAGGACAAATTGATTCAGCTTCTTATTTACAGCTCCTATGGTGCGTGCGTGTGTGTGTGTGTGTGTGTGTGTATTGGGGGGAGGCTGTAAAAAGACCCCCCCCCGAAGATTCAAAACACATTTCCTGCAATTCACGTTCCCTTTCCTAAGAACTCTTTGAAAGG